>NW_027420957.1:0-2406 GCF_009905375.1 Apium graveolens | reverse complement strand
GCAATTTCATAAATCCATAGGGACAAATTATGAAAAGAAATCGAAAAAACGGGCCGCCTCAATTTTTGCTCCAGACCTCGTGTACTACCCCCTACGAGGATTATTCGGAAACCGAGTTCCATTCGTTTCAGCTCCGATTCACTTCCACGACCCCGAATCGACGCGAATGCAATTTCATAAATCCATAGGGACAAATTATGAAAAGAAATCGAAAAACGGGCCGCCTCAATTTTTGCTCCAGACCTCGTGTACTACCCCCGAGGATTATTCGGAAACCGAGTTTCATTCGTTTCAGCTCCGATTCACTTCCGGACGACCCCGAATCGACGCGAATGCAATTTTATAAATCCATAGGGACAAATTATGAAAACAAATCGAAAAAATGGGCCTCCTCAATTTTTGCTCCAGACCTCGTATATTCGGAAACCGAGTTTCATTCGTTTCAGCTCCGATTCACTTCCGGACGACCCCGAATCGACGCGAATGCAATTTCATAAATCCATAGGGACAAATTATGAAAAGAAATCGAAAAAACGGGCCTCCTCAATTTTTGCTCCAGACCTCGTGTACTACCCCCTACGAGGATTATTCGGAAACCGAGTTCCATTCGTTTCAGCTCCGATTCACTTCCGGACGACCCCGAATCGACGCGAATGCAATTTCATAAATCCATAGGGACAAATTATGAAAAGAAATCGAAAAAACGGGCCGCCTCAATTTTTGCTCCAGACCTCGTGTACTACCCCCTACGAGGATTATTCGGAAACCGAGTTCCATTCGTTTCAGCTCCGATTCACTTCCGGACGACCCCGAATCGACGCGAATGCAATTTCATAAATCCATAGGGACAAATTATGAAAAGAAATCGAAAAAACGGGCCCCTCAATTTTTGCTCCAGACCTCGTGTACTACCCCCTACGAGGATTATTCGGAAACCGAGTTCCATTCGTTTCAGCTCCGATTCACTTCCGGACGACCCCGAATCGACGCGAATGCAATTTCATAAATCCATAGGGACAAATTATGAAAAGAAATCGAAAAAATGGGCCGCCTCAATTTTTGCTCCAGACCTCGTGTACTACCCCCTACGAGGATTATTCGGAAACCGAGTTCCATTCGTTTCAGCTCCGATTCACTTCCGGACGACCCCGAATCGACGCGAATGCAATTTCATAAATCCATAGGGACAAATTATGAAAAGAAATCGAAAAAACGGGCCGCCTCAATTTTTGCTCCAGACCTCGTGTACTACCCCCTACGAGGATTATTCGGAAACCGAGTTCCATTCGTTTCAGCTCCGATTCACTTCCGGACGACCCCGAATCGACGCGAATGCAATTTCATAAATCCATAGGGACAAATTATGAAAAGAAATCGAAAAAACGGGCCGCCTCAATTTTTGCTCCAGACCTCGTGTACTACCCCCTACGAGGATTATTCGGAAACCGAGTTCCATTCGTTTCAGCTCCGATTCACTTCCGGACGACCCCGAATCGACGCGAATGCAATTTCATAAATCCATAGGGACAAATTATGAAAAGAAATCGAAAAAACGGGCCGCCTCAATTTTTGCTCCAGACCTCGTGTACTACCCCCTACGAGGATTATTCGGAAACCGAGTTCCATTCGTTTCAGCTCCGATTCACTTCCGGACGACCCCGAATCGACGCGAATGCAATTTCATAAATCCATAGGGACAAATTATGAAAAGAAATCGAAAAAACGGGCCGCCTCAATTTTTGCTCCAGACCTCGTGTACTACCCCCTACGAGGATTATTCGGAAACCGAGTTCCATTCGTTTCAGCTCCGATTCACTTCCGGACGACCCCGAATCGCCGAATGCAATTTCATAAATCCATAGGGACAAATTATGAAAAGAAATCGAAAAAACGGGCCGCCTCAATTTTTGCTCCAGACCTCGTGTACTACCCCCTACGAGGATTATTCGGAAACCGAGTTCCATTCGTTTCAGCTCCGATTCACTTCCGGACGACCCCGAATCGACGCGAATGCAATTTCATAAATCCATAGGGACAAATTATGAAAAGAAATCGAAAAAAGGGCCGCCTCAATTTTTGCTCCAGACCTCGTGTACTACCCCCTACGAGGATTATTCGGAAACCGAGTTCCATTCGTTTCAGCTCCGATTCACTTCCGGACGACCCCGAATCGACGCGAATGCAATTTCATAAATCCATAGGGACAAATTATGAAAAGAAATCGAAAAAACGGGCCGCCTCAATTTTTGCTCCAGACCTCGTGTACTACCCCCTACGAGGATTATTCGGAAACCGAGTTCCATTCGTTTCAGCTCCGATTCACTTCCGGACGCCCCGAATCGACGCGAATGCAATTTCATAAATCCATAGGGACAAATTATGAAAAAAATCGAAAAAAGGGCCGCC
>NW_027420956.1:0-57131 GCF_009905375.1 Apium graveolens | reverse complement strand
TACAAGAATACATAAAAAAGGACACTCTATGATTTGCACGAACATAGATTGTGTACGTATTTATAGTAGAATAGAGGGATATGAAAAAAATAAGTCAATAATATTACCACTGATTTCAAAGTATAATGTATGTTTACAACAGGATAACATCCAGGAAATACAAATTTTATAAATGGTCATTTAATTTGTGAAATCTATATACAACTGGAAAAATAAAGTACAATTTTTTACATATTTATATAAATATAGTTGGACTTTTTGTTAAGACAATAATATGAAAGACACATTTTCTATTAAATAATATGCAATTTTAATTGATGAGAGGTATTTATATATTTAAAAATAAATTATTTGAATACAATGCACAATGCACAATATACTATTTTTTGGATGTTTGGTACAATGTAACTTAACAACAATATAAAACAAACATTTTTAAATATTATGCAATTTTGGATAGTAACAGATAGTATATCGAAAAATAAATTATTTACTAGTAAGGGGCACATTTTTTTTAAAAGTGATAAGGACAAATATTAAATATGTAGTAATATATGAATATTTATGGATAATACATTTTTAAAATGAAACAATGATTTTTAGATTATTAAGATATATGCATACTCATGATTTGGTGGTTCACCAAATGGACATATGGGCTTTTTTGAAACTGGACTATACAAGTGTCCCTAATGGAAGGGTAAATGACTAATTGTTAATTGGCTCAATACAATATTATTTTGATCTCTTTAGAAATAAATTGAATAGTCCTCTAAGTTTGCAAAGTTGTTTAATTAAAACTTGAATATCTTTAAATTCTAAATAAATTAAGATTTTAATGTTATTCAATCTTATATTTATGAGCATGAAGCCACAAAATTTAGCTGCATCAAGTCACCAATACCAAATTTTTCACAGAAGTTGTAGACATATGCCTTGAATAAATGGATGCTCTATAACATTTAGAAGGCCGATCAATCAATGATATTATAACTATTTACTTGTCAAGCTTCTTTAGCTTCTTTAGCTTCTTTACGAGCTATATTAAGATTTGATCAATCAATGATTATAACTATTTACTTGTCAAGCTTCTTTACGAGCTAGATTTTAGTAATCATTGCCAATTTGCTAATATTGACTTTAAAGATTACCGTGATGAAGCCATTCATTATTTCTTCTAATAGGTTTTTTATACAAATTAACACATAATTAATATAATATATTTTACTAATTAGAAAATCAAATAAATATATCTGGGTATTAAAGTATGGCCATGACTTTTAAAGGTCATATATACAGGGAAATGGTGATAACTTATGTAAGATTTTATCATGGTATTGTTGTTTAATCGTAGAAACTTTCTTGTGATTGTCCACAGAATACAAAAATCAATAATGATACACGTGTAGTCTTCAAAACATGTTGGATGCATTTATCATCTAAATCATAGAACACGAACTTTCCATGTTTGTACGTACAGTTGGAGCATACGACTGAGTACTTGTAAGCGTCCTTGCAAGCACGAGTTTTGTTGGATATGCCTAAGATCATGGAATGCACATGATCCTAAGGCGTGTAACTGTTATTAGGAGACTGTGAGGAGAGCATAATGTGAAGTTGTTAGACTTAGAGCATGGGCTCACGAATACATCAAGAGATATGCTCAATTTTATGAAAGGTGGGCTGTAAATGAAAAGTCAAGAGAGAAAGCATTATCAGATCTAAGCGAGATAAAAAAAAGAAACTTCAGAAACTCGAACCTCGAGAAAAAACATTGTTAGTAAGAACACCTAAGCTTTTTTACGGAAGCTTGGTAGCAGATTTTTTAATAAAGACGAGTATTAAAATGGACTTATATTTATGGATATTCTTTGCCACGAGAAGCATATACGAAAACAAAGGTATTTGAGTTACTACAAGGTGAGGCTGAGGTGGCTTTAGAAAGGCTCCATGATTATGCAGAGAATAAGCTGCAAAAATACTTTAGGGATGAGGCTAGTTCAGAAGAATTTAAAAAAAAATTCGTAAGGAGATTATAAATTTAACTAAGGTAACTGGAAGATATTTTCGAACTTTCTCAAAGGATTAGTGTAATATCCGGGATATATCGTGTAATTATTTTTGCTATTATATAATTATTATGTGTGTTCAGTATCTATTCTGTGAGTTAATTGTTAAGTGTTATCTGTATTTGAATATTCAAAAATAATATTAATTGAGTATTTTAATTTTTATATGTCCAAAATAAAATATAGATAATTGTCATATCTTCCTAATTATTTTTATGTTGGTTTACGGATTTATAAGAATCATATGAAATTTCTAAAATCTTTTTCCGGGTAATTAAAATCTATTTTATAAAAACGGGAACCAACCGACGTCAACCGTTGTTACATTTTTGGAACCTGAAATTCTTCCGAGAACTCCTACCTAACCTAATTATAATATTCCGAGCATATTCCATGTTTCGACTTTTTCGATCCGGCTTACGGTTTGTCCTGCGCGGGTCCCGGTGCAACATTTTCGATACAATATTGGTTTCGGTAAATCAAAAAACCCGTATTTTCGATAAATGGGAGCTTTTTATTAAACTATCCCAATTATCACTTCGTAATACGTGTAACCAGGCGCTGAGACCAAGACCGCAGTACAAATTGTATTGATTTGGATAATTATCCCGAAAACCGATACCGTTTGGATCAGTTTTTACAAATAAACGTACCATTTTATATCCGGAATGATCCAACGGGATACAAATTTTCCATAATTATAAATAGCCTTATACCGTATTTTATTTCGTATCAAAATCATTTGCAGATAGTTAATTATATAATTTTCAGAGAAAAGCCCTAATTTCTTAAAACTGTTCTAAGAATCAAACAACAAAACGAAGGCGTTACCGATCTCTATTTTTAAAGCTTGAGTAACCAAAACGAAGGATTTGAGGTGTTCAATCAGATTCTGAGCTTTGTTTCACTTCAGAAATCAAGGTTATTTTTTTAAAAAATATTTATTTTCGAATTTATTTATTAAAAATATGAAATTTTGTTCGGATGATTGTTTGTATGATTTGATGATTGCATGTTGTAGAGCTTATTTTCCTGATGATTTTCATATGTCATACGTCTGATTTGGAGTTCAATAACATGCTCAAAAGTGGGTTTAATTTTCGAATTTCAAAATTAGGGTTTATAACCCGTATGAATGTTTTCAATTAAAATTTGGGGTTTTTGATTTAGGGGTTATTAACTGTTGATTTATAGTGGGTTGTGTTCCTCATAAAATTTGTAATCGATTGATATATAGCTCGTTAACAGAGGATGCTTGAATCGAAGGGAGTTGTGTTTAAAGATTTGCGATGTTCGCCGGAAACCAGCGATGTTTTGGCCAATTTCCGGCCAGAACAGGGATGATTAGAATGTTTTGAATGCATGAACAAGTTCCTGGTGTTGTGTAGTGTTGATCTGGAGGTTTTGGTGGGGTGAGGACGCCGGGATCGTCTTCTCCGGCCACCCCCGATTTTCCGGCGACTGAAACTGCAAAATTGCAGTTTAGTCCCTGTATTTTTGAAGATGGTGAAGTTTAGTCCTGTAGTTTGCAAAGTTTTCAAAAATAGGATTCCTGTTTATAAAATGTTTAAAAATCATATTTCCTATTTATTTTTATTAAAAAAAAATTCATTTTTAATTTTTGAAAATTCTGAAAATTATTATTTTAATTCCGAAAATTATTTTAATTCACAAATAAATCTGAATTAATTAGTTAATTAATTTCAGTTAATTTATAATTGATTAATTGGTCAATTAATTCGAAAATTAATTGATTAATTGATTTAACTAATTATTAATTGATTTTAATTAGTTATTTAATTAGATTTAATTATTTAAAAATGATTTAAAAATTCTGAAAAATAGTTTCGAGCTTTAAAATATTATTCTAAATTATTTCCAAGGCTCGATAATTATTCTAAAATTATTTCGGAGCCAGAATGGGCCAACCGAACCCTGTTTATTAACCCGAAATTGATCCAACGACCCGTTTTAATTCCAAAAAATGTTTTAAAAATCATTTTAAATACCCGAAAGCATATTTATGACCCGAGACTTCTTTATAGATGATATGTCATTGATTATGTGATGTATTATGTGTTATACGTGACCTGTTGTTTGACTATCGGTCTATATATTCGGTGTTTACTTGGTTATTGCATAGATTTCAATCCGTTAATCGGATTTGGGTAAAACGAAGGGTAGATAGAAGTATGTGTTGAATAGAATCCTGTGAGTTGATGATTGATAGATGCTTATGATATGTGAGCAGAAGAGGCAAGGCGTAGGAAAGGGAAACAGGTAGTTGAGGAGTAAGACGATTGAGATTGAAAGCAAGTGCAGGATAATAAGCTAATATCAGGCAAGTGTTCTGAACTTTCTCGAGATATTGTAATTCTTGACAGTCTTGTTGACATTGCAAGTGCTTTGAAGCACGAAAACCTAAATCCTGATTTCAGTTATTGTTCTTGAGCTATGAACCATATTTTTTAATCCATTGATTATTGTATACCCAAACAAGAACCACAAATCTACGATACTACTCCAGAAAATACATACAAACTAAATACCAGACACTGAACTGAATTATTATATACTCAATCCATGATATCTTATGCTTTGAAAAACCAAATCCTTGAAACCCTGAAACGTTGTTTCCTTTGTTATCCAATTCTTTCATTACCCAGCATTCAAGCTTTAAAAGTACCTTGTTGATCCTTACAAGGATTTAAACCCTTTCATTGTTAAACATTTATTGTTGTTAATGATTTCGGTTATTGTTTACTATTGCATTTTGTTATTATGTTAGAATTGGATTGTTTTTATAAAATTGTGGACCAGATTCATGGTCAGACCATATAATGGTCAAGTTAGGCCAATGTGTGCCTTGGATCCAGTAGTTAGAGTAATGCTGTGTGCCTTGCTCGGGGTTAGTGCGTGACTGATCAGCAGCCTAACCTTGGTTTTTAAATTAAAAGTATAATATCCAATTCTAAATCATAATCCATTGTTCACTTAATATCATAAACATATTCACCTGATGATCATTATTCTCAGTTTTGTCATTGTGACTTGCTGAGCTAGTTAGCTCATTCGTGCGATGTTGTTTATATTCTTTCCAGTTAAAAAGGAACCAGTTGGTAAAGAGGATCCCCAGTCCAGCGCGAGAGCTAGGGGTTCAGGTTGAGAAAGCTGAGCTAGTAGGCTTCTTTTGGAGTAATTTAAGTTTGTAAAAGTTTGTAATAACGTTTAATACTCAGTTTGAATTTGAAATAGTTGGGATTTGAAAGGTTTGTAATATATATTAGTGTGTTTGGCTTGTGTGTGTACTTTAACCTGTTGCGGTCCGTGGTGGTTGGTAAGTAGGGTCATTGCATATATTATTATTATCTTTATTATTGTTATAAGCAGGTTATAATTAAGGTATGTGTGTGGACCCCAAACTTCTGACCCGGGTTTGGAGGGCGCCACAGGTTTGGTATCAGAGCTACAGGTTATAAGTCACTGACACAAGCCTAGGTTAACGGGAATGGGTAGAGGGTTAGGATTAGAAGTAAGGTATAGGATGATAGAACATCAAGAGGTTGAGTGTTATGGTATAACCGGTATTAGTATAGTTTGCATCATGGTACGAGATTTTATATTGCGATATGATTTCAGATAGCAGTGATGGCCGACTCTTTTATTCCCGTATCAGCTGATCACTCAGAGCCTTCAGTTGGAGTGCCGTTTTCGGATCCACGTCATGTTGTTCCAGCTGCATTGGCTATTCGACCTCCATCGGTATTGTAGCCCGTACCATTGTAGGCTATTCCACCTCCAGGCATGAGGCCACCTGTCAGAGGACACCCACCAGCTGATTCAGATTCCACTGGGCATTCAGTAGCGAGTGCCCCATTCCAGTCTACATTGCCGCCAGTTCCTTATTACCGGTATGAGGCTCTTTTATTGGAGCGTGATTCCTTGTTGGCTCAGATCAGAGAGTTACAGCATATCATCAGGACTACAGATGTTGATCATGGTGTGAGGGAGCTTTGAGAGGATTCATGTGACACGGAGGGTTTTTGAGGCTAGGCTACATGGAGCTACACTACCTGGCAGAGGCCCTGATGCACTGATGGGCTGGGCTACTGAGGTGATGGAGGACTTTGAGAGGCTGGCAGGACCAGAGTTTTCTTGGAGCTGAGTTAGAGATTCAGAGATGGAGATACTGAGCAGTGTTGTATGGTTATGTATGGACAGTAGTGTAGTGTGTATCAGAAGACTTTTGAGTTGTATTTATAGACTAGCGATGCTGACTAGTAAGTAGGTTGCTGTACCCTTTTTGCTTTGACTTTCGAAGCGTCTTTACGCTTGTACTACCCTAAAACTTTTGATCTATATATATCAGTACCTTTTTCCTTTCCAACACTGTCATTTACTTTATCGCACCTGTTTTACCTTACCTTATTTATTGCACCAGTTATACCCTGTGATACCATGTGCCCTGTTTTCCATAACTTTATATTCTGTAAAGAAGCATGCAATTTATTTAGTCACAACTGTTTTCAAAAAGAGATATTCCTATTTTACAAAACCTTTCTTTTATACAAAGATTTGATTCAAAAGCTAAATAAGTTGATTGATTCTTTACAGAAAATGCCTCCCAGAAGAAATACCCGCACCAACACCCAGAATGAAGAAGAAACCAACAACAACAACAATAACAACCAAAATGATATAAACCAGAATGTGAACCCAGGACCCATGGACCCAGCAATAGCCCAGATTCTTCAAATCTTGGCCCAACAAACAGTTCACCTGGCACAACAACAACAAAGACAGACCAATCTCCTGGTAATTTCAAAACTTTTCAGGCAATAAACCTACCAGAATTCAAGGGTTCCTTAGAGCCAATTAAAGCAAATGTTTGGTTAAAAGAAATAGAAAAGGCATTTGCCTTAGTGAAAGTGAAAGAGGAACAGAAGGTTGAGTTTGCAATTTACTATCTAAAGAATGAGGCCACCTATTGGTGGGAAATGGTGAAGACACTGGAAGGCACATATGTTATTAGTTGGGAAAGGTTCAAGTAATTGTTTTTAGAAAAGTATTTTCCTCAATTTGTTCAGGATCAAATGGAGCTGAAGTTTTAGAGTTAAAGCAAGGAATATATCGGTAACAGATTATGAGGGGAAGTTTGAGGAATTGTCAAGGTATGTGTGTCGTATGTTGATACTGATCTTAAGAAAGCTAAGAGATTCCAGCAAGGCTTGAAGCCATGGATCAGGGGGAAGGTAGCTATTTTTGAATTGGATACATATGTCGGGGTTGTACAGAAGGCTATGATCGCAGAGACAGAGAGTGAGATGTTCCAGAAAGATAAGGAAAGCAAGAAAAGGAAAGTTGAGGGAAGTGAGGGTCAGTCACAAACAGGGAAGTTTCCAAATTTTAAGAAGGGCAAGTTTCAACCAGGGAGAAATTTTAATTTCAGGAGACAAAATGCAGGAGACGGAGGCCAGGGCAATCGTCCAGCTAATGTGAATCCGCCGAATCAGTTGAGATTAACTTTTCCAGATGTCAAGTATGTGGAAAGAAGCATGGAGGAGTTTGTAACAAGTTGAATGTGGTATGTTTTAAATGCAACCAGAAAGGGCATTACTACTGAGGGGTGCCGCGAGGGACAACAGCCAGCAAGAGAGCCAGCAAATAAAGATCAACCTATCCGGAATCCAGCAGTGAAAGTTCCAGTCATTGGATTTACATGCTTTAAATGTGGGAAGCCAGGACATATGGCCAGGGATTGCAAGACACCAGCCCCAGTCAGTAATGCATTGAGAATTATGGGATCTACCCCAACAGTGAATGAGACTCCGAGGGCTAGAGTTTTTGACATGTCGGTGAAGGATGCGATCCAGGATACGGATGTCGTGGCAGGTACGCTTAATGTGAACTCTTTATGTGCCAAAGTGTTAATAGATTCGGGAGCAACTCGATCGTTTGTTTCACAAGATTTTGTTAGTAAATTAAATTGTCCAGTTGAGTGCTTAAATGAAATAATGACTGTGGAGTTAGCAAATCAAGAACGTGTAGCTGTGAATCAAGTTTGTGAGAATTGTGAGGTTGAGATTTTTGGTAGTAAGTTTTGTGTAGATTTGATACCATTTAAGTTAGGAGAATTTGATGTGATATTAGGGATGGATTGGTTATCTAAGCATGATGCTCAGATAGATTGTCGAAATAAGAAAGTAATGGTGAAAACACAGATGAAAGAATAGTAATGTTCAAAGGTCAGAAACAAGTAAAGAAGTTCTTAACGATGATTCAAGCCAAGAAGTTACTACGGCAAGGATGCGAGCATTTCGTAGCATACGTGATTGACAAAAGTCAGGAGCCAGCAAAATGAAGATATCCCAGTAGTGAATGAATTTCCAGACGTATTTCCCGACGAATTGCCAGGACTTCCTCCAGATAGAGAAATTGAATTTGCGATCGACTTAGCACCTGGAACAGAACCAGTATCCAAAGCCCCGTACAGAATGGCGCCTGTTGAGATGAAAGAGCTAGCAAAGCAACAGGAATTGTTAGAGAAAGGAGTAATCAGACCCAGCGTATCCCCGTGGGGTGCACCGGTATTATTGTCAAGAAGAAAGATGGAAGCATGAGACTGTGCATCGACTATAGGGAGCTCAACAAGTTGACAATCAAGAATAAGTATCCGTTACCCAGAATTGATGATTTGTTTGACCAATTGAAGGAAGCCAAGTATTTCTCCAAGATCGATTTAAGATCGGGATATCATCAACTGAAGATAAACCAGAAGATATACCAAAGACAGCTTTCAGAACAAGGTATGGACATTACGAGTTTTTAGTGATTTTTTGGATTGACCAACGCCCCAGCAGCGTTTATGGACCTGATGAACAGAATTTTCAAGGAATATTTGGACAAGTTCGTTATAGTATTTATAGATGATTTTTAATCTATTCAAAGACGGAGGAGGATCATGCGGAACATTTAAGGACAACTTTGGAGATTTTAAGGAAAAAGAAGTTATATGCTAAATTGTCGAAGTGTGAGTTTTGGCTACAAGAAGTTCAGTTCTTAGGACACATAGTCAGTAACGAAGGGATCAAAGTGGACCCGGCAAAGATCGAAGCAATTACGAATTGGGAGAGACCGAGAACACCCACTGAGGTAAGAAGTTTCTTGGGATTGGCAGGATATTATCGACGATTCGTTCAGAATTTCTCAAGGATTGCCACACCATTAACAAAGCTTACACGAAAGAATGAAAAGTTTATATGGAATGACAAGTGCGAAGAAAGTTTTCAGGAATTGAAGCGGAGATTAATCACAACACCTGTGTTGTCTTCCAGACGATCAAGGGAATTTCGTAATTTATAGCGATGCTTCCTACAAAGGATTAGGATGTGTTCTTATGCAGCACGACAAGGTGATTGCGTATGCGTCAAGGCAATTGAAACCACACGAACAAAAGTATCCTACTCATGACTTGGAGCTAGCAGCTATAGTTTTTGCTTTGAAGATTTGGAGACATTATTTGTATGGAGAAAAGTGTGAGATTTTCACGGATCACAAAAGTTTGAAATATATATTACCCAGAAGGAACTTAATATGAGGCAAAGGAGATGGTTAGAATTGATCAAGGATTATGATTGCTCGATTAATTATCATCCCGGTAAGGCGAACGTGGTGGCAGACGCGTTAAGTCGGAAGGAAAAGTTAAATGAGTTATCAGTACCTGGATATATAAGGAATTTCAGAAATGGAATTGGAAATTAGAGTTTGCGAACCTGAGGAAGCGAAAGTGTACAGTATGACTTTCCAGCCGGAGTTGTTGGAGAAAATAAAGAAATGTCAGAAAGATGTAATGGATCAAGATATAAATCGTTTGGTAGGTGAAGAATTATGCACGCAGAAGGATGATCAAGGCATTTTGAGATTTTCATCTAGAATCTGGATTCCACCAGTGACGGAGTTAAAGAATGAAATTTTACAAGAAGCACATAGTTCAAGATATTCCATCCATCCAGGGAGTACCAAAATGTACAGAGATTTAAAGAAGAATTATTGGTGGCCAGATATGAAGAGAGAAATTGCGGAATGGGTTAGCAATATTATACCTGTCAGAGAGTTAAAGCAGAGCATCAAAGACCAAGCGGATTGCTACAGCCATTGGAGATTCCAGAGTGGAAGTGGGAACATATTACCATGGATTTCATAGTTGGATTACCAAGGACAAGGGCTAATCATGATGCCATTTGGGTTATAGTGGATAGACTTACCAAGTCAGCTCATTTTCTGCCTATAAATGAAAGATTTTCGCTCGACAAGTTGGTCCATATGTACCTAAAAGAAATTGTAGTTCGTCATGGAGTTCCAGTGTCTATCGTATCTGATCGAGATCCAAGGTTTAATTCAAGATTCTGGAAGAGTTTTCAAGAATGTTTGGGAACAAGACTGAATATGAGTACAGCTTATCACCCCAAACGGATGGCCAAAGTGAAAGAACGATCCAGACAATCGAGGATATGTTACGTGTTTGTGCGATTGATTTCAAAGGAAGTTGGGATGAACATTTACCTCTGGTAGAGTTTGCTTACAACAACAGTTATCATGCCAGCATTGGAATGCCACCCTATGAAGCCCTTTATGGACGCAAATGTAGATCTCCAATATATTGGGACGAAGTAGGAGAACGCAAGATACTTGGACCTGAACTGGTACAGCAGACAAAGGAAGTTGTTGAACTTATCCAGAAAAGATTAATAGCCGCTCAAAATCGTAGAGGAAATATGCAGACCAATCAAGGAAAGACATGGAATTTGAAGAAGGAAGCTTGGTATTACTGAAAGTATCACCATGGAAAGGACTAACGAGGTTTGGAAAGAAAGGGAAGCTAAGCCCAAGATATGTCGGACCTTTTGAGATCCTAAAGTGCGTTGGCAAAGTAGCTTACGAATTGGCGTTACCTCCGCACATGGAGCACATTCAATGTTTTTCATGTATCGATGCTCAAGAAATATAATCCAGACTCCAGGCATGTAATAGAATATGAGCCAATAGAGCTTCAGGCAGATTTATCATATGTAGAGAGTCCGATAGAGATTCTAGAGGCAAGAGAGAAAGTATTGAGAAATAAAGTGGTAAAGTTAGTAAGAGTATTGTGGAGAAACCCAAAGGTTGAAGAGTCAACCTGGGAGTTAGAAATGATATGAGAGAAAATACCTCATTTGTTTTCTTAGGAGATTCTGAGGACAGAATCCTTTTAAGGGGGAAGGATGTAATATCCGGGATATATCGTGTAATTATTTTTGCTATTATATATTATGTGTGTTCAGTATCTATTCTGTGAGTTAATTGTTAAGTGTTATCTGTATTGAATATTCAAAAATAATATTAATTGAGTATTTTAATTTTTATATGTCCAAAATAAAATATAGATAATTGTCATATCTTCCTAATTATTTTTATGTTGTTTATGGATTTATAAGAATCATATGAAATTTCTAAAATCTTTTTGGGTAATTAAAATCTATTTTATAAAAACGGGAACCAAACGTCAACCGTTGTTACGTTTTTGGAACCCGAAATTCTTCCGAGAACTCCTTCCTAACCTAATTGTAATATTCCGAGCATATTCCATGTTTCGACTTTTTCGATCCGGCTTACGGTTTGTCCTGCGGTCCCGGCGCAACATTTTCGATACAATATTCGTTTCGGTAAATCAATAAAACCCGTATTTCGATAAACGGGAGCTTTTTATTAAACTATCCCAATTATCACTTCGTAATACGTGTAACCAGGCGCTGAGACCAAGACCGCAGTACAAATTGTACTGATTTGGATAATTATCCCGAAAACGATACCGTTTGGATCAGTTTTTACAAATAAACGTACGTTTTATATCCGGAATGATCCAACGGGATACAAATTTTCCATAATTATAAATAGCCTTTTACCGTATTTTATTTCGTATCAAAATCATTTGCAGATAGTTAATTATATAATTTTCAGAGAAAAGCCCTAATTTCTTAAAACTGTTCTAAGAATCAAACAGCAAAACGAAGGCGTTACCGATCTCTGTTTTTAAAGCTTGAGTAACCAAACGAAGGATTTGAGGTGTTCTATCAGATTCTGAGCTTTGTTTCACTGCAGAAATCAAGGTATTTTTCTAAAAATTTATTTATTTTCGAATTTATTTTATTAAAAATATGAATTTTGTTCGGATGATTGTTTGTATGATTTGATGATTGCATGTTGTAGAGCTTGTTTTCCTGATGATTTTCATATGTCATACGTCTGATTTGGAGTTCAATAACATGCTCAAAAGTGGGTTTAATTTTCGAATTTCAAAATTAGGGTTTATAACCCGTATGAATGTTTTCAATTGAAATTTGGGGGTTTTGATTCAGGGGTTATTAACTGTTGATTTATAGTGGGTTGTGTTCCTTATAAAATTTGCAATCGATTGATATATAGCTCGTTAACAGAGGATGCTTGAATCGAAGGGAGTTGTGTTTTAAAGATTTGCGATGTTCGCCGGAAACCGGCGATGTTCTTGGCCAATTTCCGGCCAGAACAGGGATGATTAGAATGTTTTGAATGCATGAACAAGTTCCTGGTGTTGTGTAGTGTTGATCTGGAGGTGTTGGTGGGGTGAGGACGCCGGGATCGTCTTCTCCGGCCACCCCCGATTTTCCGGCGACTGAAACTGCAAAATTGCAGTTTAGTCCCTGTATTTTTGAAGATGGTGAAGTTTAGTCCCTGTAGTTTGCAAAGTTTTCAGAAATAGGATTCCTGTTTATAAAATGTTTAAAAATCATATTTCCTATTTATTTTTATTAAAAAAATTCATTTTTAATTTCTGAAAATTCTGAAAATTATTATTTTAATTCCGAAAATTATTTTTAATTCACAAATAAATCTGAATTAATTAGTTAATTAATTTCAGTTAATTTATAATTGATTAATTGGTCAATTAATTCGAAAATTAATTGATTAATTGATTTAATTAATTATTAATTGATTTTAATTAGTTATTTAATTAGATTTAATTATTTAAAAATGATTTAAAAATTCTGAAAAATAGTTTCGAGCTTTAAAATATTATTCTAAATTATTTCCAAGGCTCGATAATTATTCTAAAATTATTTCGGAGCCAGAATGGGCCAACCGAACCCTGTTTATTAACCGAAATTGATCCAACGACCCGTTTTAATTCCGAAAAATGTTTTAAAAATCATTTTAAATACCCGAAAGCATATTTATGACCCGAGACTTCTTTATAGATGATATGTCATTGATTATGTGATGTATTATGTGTTATACGTGACCTGTTGTTTGACTATCGGTCTATATATTCGTGTTTACTTGGTTATTGCATAGAATTTAAATCCGTTAATCGGATTTGGGTAAAACAAAGGGTAGATAGATAGACGTATGTGTTGAATAGAATCCTGTGAGTTGATGATTGATAGATGCTTATGATATGTGAGCAGAAGAGGCAAGGCGTAGGGAAAGGGAAACAGTAGTTGTGGAGTAAGACGATTGAGATTGAAAGCAAGTGCAGGATAATAAGCTAATATCAGGCAAGTGTCTGAACTTTCTCAGATATTGTAATTCTTGACAGTCTTGTTGACATTGCAAGTGCTTTGAAGCACGAAAACCTAAACCTGATTTCAGTTATTGTTCTTGAGCTATGCTGAACCATATTCCTTTCTAATCCATTGATTATTGTATACCCAAGACAAGACCACAAATCTACTTAACTACTACTCCACAAATACATACAAAACTAAATACCAGATCACTGAACTGAATTATTATATACTCAATCCATGATATCTTATGCTTTGAAAAACCAAATCCCTTGAAACCCTGAAACGTTGTTTCCTTTGTTATCTAATTCTTTCATTACCCAGCATTCAAGCTTTAAAAGTACCTTGTTGATCCTTACAAGGATTAAACCTTTCATTGTTAAACATTTATTATTGTTATGATTTCGGTTATTATTTATTATGGCATATTCTGTTATTATGTTAGAATTGGATTGTTTTTATAAATTGTGGACCAGATTCATGGTCAGACCATATAATGGTCAAGTTTGGCCAATGTGTGCCTTGGATCCAGTAGTTAGAGCAATACTGTGTGCCTTGCTCGGGTTAGTGCGTGACTGATTAGCAGCCTAACCTTGGTTTTTTAAATTAAAAGTATAATATCCAATTCTAAATCGTAATCCATTGTTCACTTAATATCATAAACTATATTCACATGATGTATCATTATTCTCATTTTGTCATTGTGATATGTGCTGAGCTAGTTAGCTCTTCGTGCAATGTTGTTTATATTCTTTCCAGTTAAAAAGGAACCAGTTTGGTAAAGAGGAGCCCAGTCCAGCTCGAGAGCTAGGGGTTCATGTTGAGAAAGCTGAGCTAGTAGGCTTCTTTTGGAGTAATTTAAGTTTGTAAAAGTTTGTAATAATGTTTAATACTCAGTTTGAATTTGAAATAGTTGGGATTTGAACGGTTTGTAATATATATTAGTGTGTTTGGCTTGTGTGCCATACTTTAACCTGTTACGGTCCGTGGTGGTTGGTAAGTAGGGTCATTGTATATATTATTATTATATTTATTATTGTTATAAGCATGTCTAATTAAGGTGTGTGTGTTGGACCCCAAACTTCTGACCCGGGTTTTGGAGGGCGCCACAATTAGAAAGGGGCTATCTGAAGTTGATGTTACTCCAGTGAAAGAAAAGCATGTCCAATTGACTAGATGCCTGGAAGTGTCCAATACTGTACTGTCCTAAATGCATTGTGACCATAACATGTGCTAAAGGTGCTTGGTGCATAAAGGGGGCTAAATAGAGACACCATTCAAGAATTTTGAGTAAGAGTCTCTTTAAGGCAGCGAGATAAAATTTTTTCATATTTTTTCAACTCAGCTTAATTTTAAGAGATTTAGTAAGTAGTTGCTACCGCTTGTTTGCAAGTGAACTGGTTTGTATTACCTAAATTTTCATATTACTTAGATTTTGTTTTCCTTATATTAGACAATTCCTATATTTAATGTTTGTTTGATTCGAATGTGAGGGAAAATAGGGATTCTGAGAATTGAGTATTCATTATGGTTTCTTGTAATTCACTAGAACTGTACTTACCTCATACCTTTTTGTTTCTAACCTATTGTGTGGCTAGGGTCAAGCGTATTAGGATCTAAAATATTATTGTAAAATACAACTGAATATTGACATTAAGAAATTGATATTTTAATGAGGAGCCGATAGGGATACAAACGTCCATCACATCTCGAACCATAAATCGATAAGCTACCAATCCACTTCGAACACGTTCATTTAATACAAACAGATACATCCTCAGACTACACATGCTCCAATTCTCCCCGTTCATAATTCAATATTATACATAGAAAATGGCGACATACTATTATTACATATTATTAAAGTCTTAAATGAAATCCATCACTTTCGTATTCCTCTTATATCTAAATTTCACATCTAGACTCGCTATAAAATGCATACATAATTTAAAGCAGAAAGGAACATAGGCAAAAACAGAAAAGGAATATACGGGAGGTTGTTAAATAAAGTGAAGAATCTATAAACATAATGTTATACAATTTATGCATTCAGTCACATATATTTGCTTCTTTGATGTTTCAATCAATTTTTTAAGAGAATATTGTACACGGACCATAAGTATAAATTGGTCGTGGTCTCTTCCATGGATTACACTTAAGACTAGAGCAAGACTGAACCCGTGTAGGTTTATGCAGACTGCTTCTCCATTGGTTGCATGACAACACTGGCAATCAATCACCACATTCCCTATAATTGTCGAGTTACCTCCTCTATTTGTAATATCCGGGACATAATGTGTAACTGTTTCTATCAATAAATAAGTATTATGTGATTATTATATGGATTATTATGTGATTTTTGTGGAATTATCTAATGATTGGTGTTGTTGTGTGGATGTTTGATATGTGGTAGAGTATAGGCATGTTAATTTTATTAGTTCCAGCATAAATATAGAGATAATTATGGTATTTTTCTGGTAATTTTGGATTGTTATAACGATTTTATAATGATTTATGAATTTATTAATTAGTTTCGTGAATAATTACAAAACTATTTATAAAGCCCGGAATCGGCCAACTTCAACCGTTTTGCGTTTTTACGAACCCGAAACTCTTCAAAAAATTCCTTCCTAACCCAATCTGATAATTTCGGACAATTTTTCCATGATTTGACTTTTTGTTCGGATTACGGTTTGACCCGTGCGTGTCCCGACGCAAAATTTCGAGTACTATAACCATTTCGTAGAACAGTTCTTCAATAAAGTGTTTATAAGAAAGCCCGGTCTTGATAATTGATCCAAAAGTTTAATAGTTATCCAAAGAGTTTTGATAATATCCAAAACATGTTGTAGTTATCCAAAATATTGTCGAATCGGATCGTTTTGCAGTTTTGGTTTAGTTTTTATGTCAGGCAAAGTAACTTATTTTTTATCCAATATGATCATAACACGTATTAATATTCCATAAATATAAATAGCCTATTTATTATTTCATTTATATCATATAATCATAATCGCGATCAGTAAAATATAGAAAATCAGAGAAAACTCTGTAAAATCGTCACGTTCTTCAGAATCAAACTCAATTCGAAAGCGTTATCGAACTCGGAATCAAGCGTGCATATAACCGAGATCGAAGCTCTCGAAAAGTTCTTTCATAATCAATCATCCATTTCCAGTGCGAAATCTAGGTGATTTTCTTATTAATTATTTAATTCGAATTAATTAATGATTAAAATGAGAATTTTGATGTTGATGTTTTTTATATAATGATGATTGTATCTTGTAGATAATTTTATCTTTTTCATTTGGGTATATTATATGTCAAATTTGGAGTCACTACAAGAAAAATGCAATCAGACAACACCGATCAGACAACACTCGACCAAAAAAGTGTTGCCCCCGAATTTTTCATACAACGGTTTTTCTGCAACCAAAAAACTGGTGTTGTCTGAAGTTGATTACTACAAGCAATTAAAAAAATTTGTCTAGTAAAACAAATCAGACAAGTGTTTCAAAATCAAGGTGTTGTGCGAATGGGAAGGCTTAATATTAATACAATGCTTTAAAATCCATTGTTCTAGTTGATGGAGACAGACAATCCTTTCTAAAGTGATGTTGTGCAAATGAGTAAGTTTGCACAACGAGTTTTAGAATGCATTGTCTGAAAATGAATTGAGATAACGTATAGTTTACAGTTGTGGAAATGAGAACCAAGTGTTTTTTCTATTGGTTATTTAAGCTTGAATCGCACAATGTACAAATTAGGTGTTGTCTAAATGATACCTCATAGACAAGTGTTTTACCTATATTGTATACCACCTATATCAGACAATGGTCAAATTCTTAAAACAATTGTGCCTTTCTTACCAAATTTAAAAACATTTTGCATAACAAAATGTTCAAATAAACCATTGTCTGATTTTATACACTAAAAATAGTAAACAATTTAAAAAACAATTCCAAACAATTAATTTTAAATTTTTTTTTAAAACTACAAATTCTAATTAAATCCACTTTCATCCAGATTAATATTTAATTTTATATTTCAAAATAGTTTAATTATCTACTTTATAAATTAACAAAAAAAATAATCACCAAGTACTTCAAATTTATATTGTTAATTGTTCAATTCAAACAAGTGTTTTTTCGACAAACACGTTGTAGTTAATCTAACTTATACAAGTTTTTTTAAAATAAAAACACTTGGAATCAGTCAGACACCGTTATCGATATTTATAATCCTGTTGTAAAATTTATAATACTGCAACATCTTAATAAGAAAAAATCGTTGTACAATTCCAATAACGGTATTCCTAAAAAAACGCTTATGTAAAGTAACTTACCACAACAAGATTTTAGGAAAAACCGTTGTCTATACTTTTACTAGTTTTATTTTTTTTCGGAATATTATATGCCACCGTTTATTAAATTTATACGAGTAATCAATAACTTACACCAAATTAATTGTGTTTATTAGATTTGAAATCACCTTTTCATAGAATTTTGAATTCTTTTACCTATTAGTATTAGACGTTAGACGAATATTAATAGCGTCAATAGATAATCACATTGATGAGGACATAACTGTAGATTAAGTTAAAAATGTAACTCATAATATCTATTTGTTGGTTTTGTGGACTTCGTAACGACGTTAATAGCTTTAACTTACGAATATTACTCATAATAACATAAAGCAGCACATAATCTATATACTAACTTACAGATATAAGTCATAATAACGATATTAGGATTAGTTGACATTATCTACGGAATGTTAATTATGCTACTTTTCAGATGTAACTCGTTATAATATTATTCGGCGTATCATATGTGTGCTAACCTACAAATAACCTAATAATTACACTTCAAATTACATTGTTAATTGTTCAATTCACACAAGTGTGTTTCGAAAAAGCACGTTGTATAATCTACCTTATACAAGTATTTTTAAATAAAACACTTGTAACATTCAGACAACCGTTATCGATATTTACAATCTGTTGTAAAATTTATAATACTACAACAATCTTAAAGAAAAAACCGTTGTAGATTCCAACAACGGTATTTACCGAAAAACACTTATATAAAGTAACTTACCACAACATGATTTTAGAAAAACCGTTGTCTATACTTTTACTAGTTTTTAATTTTTTTTCGGAATAATTATATGCCACCAGTTTATTAATTTATACGAGTAACCACTAACTTACACCAAATTAATTTTTGTTTATTTCAGATTTGAAATCATCTTTTTTATATATTTTTTGAATTCTTTTACCTATTCGGATTAGACGTTACACGAATATTAATAGCGTCAACTAGATTATCATATCGATGAGGACATAACATGTAGATTAAGTTAAAAATATAACTCGTAATATCTATTTGTTGTTTTTGTAGACTTCATACAGACGTTAATGGCGTTAACTAACGAATATTACTCATAACAACATAAAGCAACACATAATCTATATACTAACATACAGATATAAGTCATAGTAACGATATCCGGATTTAGTTGACATTATATACGAATTTTAATAGTGCTACTTTTCAGATATAACTCGTTATAATATTATTCGGCGTATCATATGTATGCTAACCTACAAATATACCTAATAATTACACTTCAAATTTACATTGTTAATTGTTCAATTCAAACAAGTGTTTTTTCGAAAAGCACGTTGTATTAATCTACCTTATACAAGTATTTTTAAAATAAAACACTTGTAACATTCAGACAACCGTTATCGATATTTATAATCTGTTGTAAAATTTATAATACTACAAACATCTTAAAGAAAAAAAAACCGTTGTAGAATTCCAACAACGGTATTTCCTAAAAAACACTTATGTAAAGTAACTTACCACAACATGATTTTAGAAAAAATCGTTGTCTATACTTTTACTAGTTTTAAGAAAATTTCGGAATAATTATATGCCACCGTTTATTAATTTATACGAGTAACCGATAACTTACACCAAATTAATTTGTGTTTATTAAGATTTTGAAATCATCTTTTTCATAGATTTTGAATTCTTTTACCTATTTGGATTAGAACGTACACGAATATTAATAGCGTCAACTAGATTATCACATTGATTAGGATATAACATGTAGATTAAGTTAAAAATATAACTCGTAATATCTATTTGTTGGGTTTTGTAGATTTCATACAGACGTTAATGGCGTTAACTTACGAATATTACTCATAATAACATATAACAAAAAAATAGTTTCATACATATTAAATTGTTGTACGGATATTGATATATATTGATTTTATTCAGTACAAAAATAATTTAAATTTTTTAAATATATCTTGCCATGAAATTATAACAAAAATCTAGTAGAAGGCGTACTTTCTCAAACAAGGTTCCTTCACGATATATCGATTTACGGATTAATTTTTTAAAATGATTTGTTGAAAATCCAACCATACGGATGTTAAGATATATCGATTTTAGTCATAAGAAAAAATTAATAAAAAATTTGAAATTCATTTTGCATGTCAGGATTAGAAAAATCTAGTAAAAGTACCCCTCCCGACAACGAGACTCGTTCCGATTTACAGGATTAATTTTTTAAATTATTTTTCGATGATCCAACGTACGGATGTTAAGATATATCAATTTTAGTCATAAGAAAAAATTATTAAAAAATTTGAAATTCATTTTGCATGTCAGGATTAGAAAATCAGTAAAAGTACACCTCCCGACAACGAGACTCGTTCCCGATTTACAGGATTAATTTTTTAAAATGATTTTTTCGATGATCCCAACCATACGGATGTTAAGATATACCAATTTTAGTCATAAGAAAAAATATTAAAAAATTTGAAATTAATTTTGCATGTCAGGATTAGAAAAATCTGGTAAAAGTACCCCTCCCGACAACGAGACTCGTTCCCGATTTACAGGATTAATTTTTTAAAATTATTTTTCGATGATCCAACCGTACGGATGTTAAGATATATCAATTTTAGTCATAAGAAAAAATTATTAAAAATTTGAAATTCATTTTGCATGTCAGGATTAGAAAAATCAGGTAAAAGTACACCTCCCGACAACGAGACTCGTTCCGATTTACAGGATTAATTTTTTAAAATGATTTTTCGATGATCCAACCATACAGATGTAAAATATATCGATTTTAGTCATAAGAAAAAATTATTAAAAAATTTGAAATTCATTTTGCATGTCAGGATTAGAAAAATCTGGTAAAAGTACCCCTTCCGACAATGAGACTCGTTCCCGATTTACAGGATTAATTTTTTAAAATGATTTTTTTCGACGATTTAACCGTACGGATGTTAAGATATATCAATTTTAGTCATAAGAAAAAAATTATTAAAAATTTTGAAATTCATTTTGCATGTCAGGATTAGAAAAATCCGGTAAAAGTACCCCTCCCGACAACGAGACTCGTTCCCGATTTACAAGATTAATTTTTCAAATGATTTTTTCGACGATCCAACGTACGGATGTAGGATATATCAATTTTTGTCATATGAAAAAAAATATTAAAAAAATTGAAATTCATTTGCATGTTAGGATTAGAAAAATCCGGTAAAAGTACCCCTCCCAACAACGAGACTCATTCCCGATTTACAAGATTAATTTTTAAAATGATTTTTTTGAAGATCCAACCGTACGGATGTTTTAGATATATCAATTTTAGTTATATGAAAAAATTATTGAGATATTTTCCTATCAACATGGTAATTTTTTTAAATGATATTTTCGAAGATCGTAATTTTTTTTAAATGATATTTTCGAAGATCCAACTGTATTGAGATATATCGATTGTAATCATATAAAAAATTATTCAAAAAATTTTAAATTTATCTTGTTTGATTTTATAATGAAAATCGAATAGAATTGCAACTCCGAAAATTAAGAATCTTTCTTGATTAAATAATTAATTTCTTAAAATCTGTCTTGGTTAAATTTTCATTTTTTACACAATTTTTGGTTTTGCCCCCCTTTAATTTTCATTTCCCCTTCCCTTCTAATTTTCATTCCCCCCATTACCTCTCCCCTTCCCCTTTCTTAGATCTGACCGGTTCTCTCTCCCCTTCCCATGACTCTTCTCTCTCCTCTCTCTACCTGGTTTTGCTTAAAATCACATGGATTATGTGTGTATTATGATGGGTTAGGTTTTTGAGTTTTCAAACCCTAACCATCTCAATCACCCAATCTTGTTTCTGTTTCATAAAATTACCTATGAATTCAGCTCAACTATTTAGATTCACTTCCAATAATAGGTGGAGCTTCTCAAGTAAAAAAATGAAGGTTGGAATTTCTAATCTCCTTGATTTTCAAGTTCAAAGCGACAATTTTGAGGAATATTTTTTGGAGTTTCTGATTTGACCTTTCAAGCTCAGGGCATGACTGATGAGTATTTGTTTATCATTTGCAAGGTTAGGTTCTATGTTTGTTATGCTTAATTTACTCCATGGGTTTCATCTTTTGAGGCCTTGGAGAAGAAAGAGAATGAGATTTTCCCTGTCCAAGATGGTACAGGTAAAATTCTCAAGCACACTGAGGGCCTGGTTTCAATTAGAGGATCCGAACAACTAGATGAAATGCTAAAGGAGTCGAAACAAAAAATCCGCAAAGAAAAGTAAGCTAGATGTGATTAAGCTCAGTTTCTTTTGATATATGGTTACTGTTGTATGTTTTTTCTTTTGAAATGCTAGTGTTTTCTGGTTGCAAGTGCTAGAAAAATTAGGGATTGCAATGGATACTTAATGTGATTGGTCTAACGGTTGTGTCCGTAGAAAATCATTAGATTGTGCGACTGGGGAAGGATTTATGAAACCACTCGGGTATGAAGTTGCCTGACACAAGATATGCCTGGTATCACATGAAAATAAACCTTGACGAATGCGAGAAGTTGTGCTTAAAGAACCGCTCATATACAGCATATGCGAAGGCAGACATTAGAAAAGGTGGACGTGGATGCTACTTATGGTTTAATGACTTGATCGACATCGAAGGATACTCTGAAGATGGGCCAAATATTTACATAAGAATGGCAGCATCTGAATTAGGTAACTCCCTGCTCTGTATATTAAGGGTCTTTACTTTTACTGATAACAGTGAAGTTTCTTGAAGTTTTCTTTTAACTATCTGGCTGCATAGAGAAACAGGGGGAACCAGATTACACAGGCAAGTATGGATAATTGTAGTCTCTGTAGTACTATTTGTACTACTTGCTGTGATATTTGTGTTCTTATTAAAGAACAAAAGGCTGAAGAGAGAAGGTACAAATTTTAATTAAAATTACTTTAAAAAGTTGAAAATACATTCAAAGAATGAACTGACTTTTGGCCAAGAAAGAACTAAACTACCTTCTATATTAATCTTATTCTTTTTTGCAGAAAGGTTGAAATTCAGTTCAGAAAGTATTGCCCTAACCAAGATTGAGAGCGAAGAGTTGGAACTGCCACTAATTAGCTTTGATTAACTGAAAAGGCGACAAATTCGTTCTCCCACAACAATAAGCTTGGAGAGGGAGGTTTTGGACCTGTCTTCAGGGTAATAATATGAAACATAAACAACATATGAAGGATTCATGTTAACTGATATTCATCCATTAGTTTTATATTACTTGGATATACAGATTATTAAGTATGAGGTGAATGCTGATAATGAATGCACAGGCCGACGAGAGTGATTGCAAAAGAATAATAGATTTAGAATACCACCTCAATACTCTGTTTCTTTTGATATATGGTTACTGCTGTATGTTTTTTCTTTTGAAATTCTAGTGTTTTCTGGTTACAAGTGCTAGAAAAATTAGGGATTGTAATGGATACTTAATGTGATTGTGAGGCATTCTTTTTAAAGCACTCGTTATAACCAGGGAAATCAGTTATAATGGGCATTCACTAAATGAGTTTGTTGCCCAAAGGACTTCTACATATGTCAGTCAACGGGATCGGCACACTGCTGAAATGACAGTGAGGAAGACTCTTGAACTTTCAGGACGGTGTCAAAGATTTGGATTCAAGCAAGGTAAGCCTAAAGAAAATGGTGTAGATTTTGAATATATATTTATCTTTTATCTGTCGATTAGTTTCATTTTGTAAATTTTAGATCATGATCTAACCATATAGAATTTGATACAGATATGCTAATGGAACTTTTGAGAAGAGAAAAGGATCTTGGAATAGAACTTGATGATGATTTTGATACTTTCGTGAAGGTTTGTATTAGCGGTCCGAAAGTTTCTTAATTAGATACTGTAGTTTCTTGTTTAAGTATATACGGTTTCTCTGACACGGTGACACCACTGTATTATTTCTTCTAGTTAATTACATTGGGAGACCAGAGACAGGTCTAGTTGTGGATTACATTATGAAGGTAAGTAAGCGTGAATCATTTTGTTTTATATACATGCATAGATTAACCAAGTTATCAAGAACTAGACATTGGACTCAAACTGCATTCAATCACTTGACTAGACTGCTATTTGGTTAGTGACTGAACTAATGACTTCTATGCTAACAGTTACGAGAAATTATAGCAACCATTGCTAGTTTCCCAGAAAACAGTTTATAGAGCCGTGTTTAAGGGTTTTTGAAACTATTTTTAGGTAATCAGGTAGCTACAAAACAGCTGAACTATTTACGAAAAAAGAAGCATAATTATGGATTACTTTACAAATCTATGTGCCCTGGTTTACAAATTGCCTTCTGTATATGTTTGTGGCCTCCTTTTATTTGGAAATTTTGAGAACATAGCATGTAGTTTGTCAATCTTATTTAAGTGAATTTTATGTGTACTTCAACTTTCTCTACAGATTGTCGGGATAGATGATTTGAAAAAGGAGGTTGACAAAAGAGGAAAAGATGAAGCTGTTACAAGCAGGACCTCCCAACACTACAAGAAAAACACAATCAGACAACACCGATCAGACAACACTCGACCAAAAATGTGTTGCCCGAATTTTCATACAACGGTTTTTCTGCAACCAAAAAACTGGTGTTGTCTGACGTTGATTACTACAAGCAATTAAAAAATGTTGTCTAGTAAAACAAATCAGACAAGTATTTTCGAAATCAAGGTGTTATGCGAATGGGAAGGCTTTAGCATTAATACAACGCTTTAAAATCCATTGTCTAGTTGATGGAGATAGACAATCCTTTCTAAAGTGATGTTGTGCAAATGAGTAAGTTTGCACAATGAGTTTTAGAATGCATTGTCTGAAATGATTGAGATAACGTCTAGTTTAACAGTTGTGGAAATGAGACAAGTGTTTTTTTTATGGTTATTTAAGCTTGAATCGCATAATGTACAAATTAGGTGTTGTCTAAATGATACCTCATAGACAAGTGTTTTACCTATATTGTATATCACCTATATCATACAATGGTCTAATTCTTAAAACAGTTATCTTTCTTACCAATTTAAAAACATGTTGCACAACAAAATGTTCAAATAAACCATTGTCTGATTTATTACAATAAAAATATTAAACAATTTAAAAAACAATTCCAAACAATTAATTTTAAATTTTTTTAAAACTACAAATTCTAATTAAATCCACTTTCATCCAGATTAAATATTTAAATTTTATATTTCAAAATAGTTTAATTATCTACTTTATAATTAACAAAAAAAATAATCACAAGTACTTCAAATTTACATTGTTAATTGTTCAATTCAAACAAGTATTTTTCGACAAAACACGTTGTATTAATCTACCTTATACAAGTTTTTTTAAAATAAAACACTTGTAACAGTCAGACAACCGTTATCGATATTTATCATCTGTTGTAAAATTTATAATACTGCAACAATCTTAAAGAAAAAATCGTTGTAGACCAATCTCCTGGTAACTTTCAAAACTTTTCAGGCAATAACCTACCAGAATTCAAGGGTTCCTTAGAGCCAATTAAAGCAAATGTTTGGTTAAAAGAAATAGAAAAGGCATTTGCCTTAGTGAAAGTGAAAGAGGAACAGAAGGTTGAGTTTGCAATTTACTATCTAAAGAATGAGGCAC
This sequence comes from Apium graveolens, assembly GCF_009905375.1. NCBI lineage: Eukaryota > Viridiplantae > Streptophyta > Magnoliopsida > Apiales > Apiaceae > Apium > Apium graveolens. The sequence goes on along the minus strand of NW_027420956.1, from coordinate 31,468 downwards.
CTATTGGTGGGAAATGGTGAAGACACTGGAAGGCACATATGTTATTAGTTGGGAAAGGTTCAAGTAATTGTTTTTAGAAAAGTATTTTCCTCAATTTGTTCAGGATCAAATGGAGCTGAAGTTTTTAGAGTTAAAGCAAGGGAATATATCGGTAACAGATTATGAGGGAAGTTTGAGGAATTGTCAAGGTATGTGTCGTCGTATGTTGATACTGATCTTAAGAAAGCTAAGAGATTCCAGCAAGGCTTGAAGCCATGGATCAGGGGGGAAGGTAGCTATTTTTGAATTGGATACATATGTCGGGGTTGTACAGAAGGCTATGATCGCAGAGACAGAGAGTGAGATGTTCCAGAAAGATAAGGAAAGCAAGAAAAGGAAAGTTGAGGGAAGTGAGGGTCAGTCACAAACAGGGAAGTTTCCAAATTTTAAGAAGGCAAGTTTTAACCAGGGAGAAATTTTAATTTCAGGAGACAAAATGCAGGAGACGGAGGCCAGGGCAATCGTCCAGCTAATGTGAATCCGCCGAAATCAGTTGAGATTAACTTTCCAGATTGTCAAGTATGTGGAAAGAAGCATGGAGGAGTTTGTAACAAGTTGAATGTGGTATGTTTTAAATGCAACCAGAAAGGGCATTACTCGAGGGAGTGCCGAAATCAGCCAGCAAGAGAGCCAGCAAATAAAAATCACCTATCCGGAATCCAGCAGTGAAAGTTCCAGTCATTGGATTTACATGCTTTAAATGTGGGAAGCCAGGACATATGGCCAGGGATTGCGAGACACCAGCCCCAGTCAGTAATGCATTGAGAATTATGGGATCTACCCCAACAGTGAATGAGACTCCGAGGGCTAGAGTTTTGACATGTCGGTGAAGGATGCGATCCAGGATACGGATGTCGTGGCAGGTACGCTTAATGTGAACTCTTTATGTGCCAAGTGTTAATAGATTCGGGAGCAACTCGATCGTTTGTTTCACAAGATTTTGTTAGTAAATTAAATTGTCCAGTTGATTGCTTAAATGAAATAATGACTGTGGAGTTAGCAAATCAAGAACGTGTAGCTGTGAATCAAGTTTGTGAGAATTGTGAGGTTGAGATTTTTGGTAGTAAGTTTTGTGTAGATTTGATACCATTTAAGTTAGGAGAATTTGATGTGATATTAGGGATGGATTGGTTATCTAAGCATGATGCTCAGATAGATTGTCGAAATAAGAAAGTAATGGTGAAAACACCAGATGAAAGAATAGTAATGTTCAAAGGTCAGAAACAAGTAAAGAAGTTCTTAACGATGATTCAAGCCAAGAAGTTACTACGGCAAGGATGCGAGCATTTCGTAGCATACGTGATTGACAAAAGTCAGGAGCCAGCAAAACATGAAGATATCCCAGTAGTGAATGAATTTCCAGACATATTTCCCGACGAATTGCCAGGACTTCCTCCAGATAGAGAAATTGAATTTGCGATCGACTTAGCACCTGGAACAGAACCAGTATCCAAAGCCCCGTACAGAATGGTGCCTGTTGAGATGAAAGAGCTAGCAAAGCAATTACAGGAATTGTTAGAGAAAGGAGTAATCAGACCCAGCGTATCCCCGTGGGGTGCACCGGTATTATTTGTCAAGAAGAAAGATGGAAGCATGAGACTGTGCATCGACTATAGGGAGCTCAACAAGTTGACAATCAAGAGTAAGTATCCGTTACCCAGAATTGATGATTTGTTTGACCAATTGAAGGAAGCCAAGTATTTCTCCAAGATCGATTTAAGATCGGGATATCATCAACTGAAGATTAAACCAGAAGATATACCAAAGACAGCTTTCAGAACAAGGTATGGACATTACGAGTTTTTAGTGATGTTTTTTGGATTGACCAACGCCCCCAGCAGCGTTTATGGACCTGATGAACATAATTTTCGAGGAATATTTGGACAAGTTCGTTATAGTATTTATAGATGATATTTTAATCTATTCAAAGACGGAGGAGGATCATGTGGAACATTTAAGGACAACTTTGGAGATTTTAAGGAAAAAGAAGTTATATGCTAAATTGTCGAAGTGTGAGTTTTGGCTACAAGAAGTTCAGTTCTTAGGACACATAGTCAGTAACGAAGGGATCAAAGTGGACCCGGCAAAGATCGAAGCAATTACGAATTGGGAGAGACCGAGAACACCCACTGAGGTAAGAAGTTTCTTGGGATTGGCAGGTTATTATCGATGATTCGTTCAGAATTTCTCAAGGATTGCCACACCATTAACAAAGCTTATATGAAAGAATGAAAAGTTTATATGGAATGACAAGTGCGAAGAAAGTTTTCAGGAATTGAAGCGGAGATTAATCACAACACCTGTGTTGTCAGTTCCAGATGATCAAGGGAATTTCGTAATTTATAGCGATGCTTCCTACAAAGGATTAGGATGTGTTCTTATGCAGCACGGCAAGGTGATTGCGTATGCGTCAAGGCAATTGAAACCACACGAACAAAAGTATCCTTCTCATGACTTGGAGCTAGCAGCTATAGTTTTTGCTTTGAAGATTTGGAGACATTATTTGTATGGAGAAAAGTGTGAGATTTTCACGGATCACAAAGTTTGAAATATATATTTACCCAGAAGGAACTTAATATGAGGCAAAGGAGATGGTTAGAATTAATCAAGGATTATGATTGCTTGATTAATTATCATCCCGGTAAGGCGAACGTGGTGGCAGACGCGTTAAGTCGGAAGGAAAAGTTAAATGAGTTATCAGTACCTGAGGATATATATAAGGAATTTCAGAAATGGAATTAGAAATTAGAGTTTGTGAACCTGAGGAAGCGAAAGTGTACAGTATGACTTTCCAGCCGGAGTTGTTGGAGAAAATAAAGAAATGTCAGAAAGATGTAATGGATCAAGATATAAATCATTTGGTAGGTGAAGAATTATGCACGCAGAAGGATGATCAAGGCATTTTGAGATTTTCATCTAGAATCTGGATTCCACCAGTGACGGAGTTAAAGAATGAAATTTTACAAGAAGCACATAGTTCAAGATATTCCATCCATCCAGGGAGTACCAAAATGTACAGAGATTTAAAGAAGAATTATTGGTGGCCAGATATGAAGAGAGAAATTGCGGAATGGGTTAGCAAATATTATACCTGTCAGAGAGTTAAAGCAGAGCATCAAAGACCAAGCGGATTGCTACAGCCATTGGAGATTCCAGAGTGGAAGTGGGAACATATTACCATGGATTTTATAGTTGGATTACCAAGGACAAGGGCTAATCATGATGCCATTTGGGTTATAGTGAATAGACTTACCAAGTCAGCTCATTTTCTGCCTATAAATGAAAGATTTTCGCTCGACAAGTTGGTCCATATGTACCTAAAAGAAATTGTAGTTCGTCATGGAGTTCCAATGTCTATCGTATCTGATCGAGATCCAAGGTTTAATTCAAGATTCTGGAAGAGTTTTCAAGAATGTTTGGGAACAAGACTGAATATGAGTACAACTTATCACCCCCAAACGGATGGCTAAAGTGAAAGAACGATCCAGACAATCGAGGATATGTTACGTGTTTGTGCGATTGATTTCAAAGGAAGTTGGGATGAATATTTACCTCTGGTAGAGTTTGCTTACAACAACAGTTATCATGCCAGCATTGGAATGCCACCCTATGAAGCCCTTTATGGACGCAAATGTAGATCTCCAATATATTGGGACAAAGTAGGAGAACGCAAGATACTTGGACCTGAACTGGTACAGCAGACAAAGGAAGTTGTTGAACTTATCCAGAAAAGATTAATAGCCGCTCAAAATCGTTAGAGGAAATATGCAGACCAATCAAGGAAAGACATGGAATTTGAAGAAGGAAGCTTGGTATTACTGAAAGTATCACCATGGAAAGGACTAATGAGGTTTGGAAAGAAAGGGAAGCTAAGCCCAAGATATGTCGGACCTTTTGAGATCCTAAAGTGCGTTAGCAAAGTAGCTTACGAATTGGCGTTACCTCCGCACATGGAGCACATTCATAATGTTTTCATGTATCGATGCTCAAGAAATATAATCCAGACTCCAGGCATGTAATAGAATATGAGCCAATAGAGCTTCAGGCAGATTTATCATATGTAGAGAGTCCGATAGAGATTCTAGAGGCAAGAGAGAAAGTATTGAGAAATAAAGTGGTAAAGTTAGTAAGAGTATTGTGGAGAAACCCAAAGGTTGAAGAGTCAACTTGGGAGTTAGAAAATGATATGAGAGAAAAATACTCTCATTTGTTTTCTTAGGAGATTCTGAGGACAGAATCCTTTCAAGGGCGGAAGGATGTAATATCCGGGATATATCGTGTAATTATTTTTGCTATTATATAATTATTATGTGTGTTCAGTATCTATTCTGTGAGTTAATTGTTAAGTGTTATCTGTATTTGAATATTCAAAAATAATATTAATTGAGTATTTTAATTTTTATATGTCCAAAATAAAATATAGATAATTGTCATATCTTCCTAATTATTTTTATGTTCGTTTATGGATTTATAAGAATCATATGAAATTTCTAAAATCTTTTTCTGAGTAATTAAAATCTATTTTATAAAAACGGGAACCAACCATCGTCAACCGTTGTTACGTTTTTGGAACCCGAAATTCTTCCGAGAACTCCTTCCTAACCTAATTGTAATATTCCGAGCATATTCCATGTTTCGACTTTTTCGATCCGGCTTACGGTTTATCCTGTGCGGGTCCCGGCACAACATTTTCGATACAATATTCGTTTCGGTAAATCAATAAAACCCGTATCTTCGATAAACAGGAGCTTTTTATTAAACTATCCCAATTATCACTTCGTAATACGTGTAACCAGGCGCTGAGACCAAGACCGCAGTACAAATTGTACTGATTTGGATAATTATCCCGAAAACTGATACCGTTTGGATCAGTTTTTACAAATAAACGTACCGTTTTATATCCGGAATGATCCAACGGGATACAAATTTTCCATAATTATAAATAGCCTTTTACCGTATTTTATTTCGTATCAAAATCATTTGCAGATAGTTAATTATATAATTTTCAGAGAAAAGCCCTAATTTCTTAAAACTGTTCTAAGAATCAAACAGCAAAACGAAGACATTACCGATCTCTGTTTTTAAAGCTTGAGTAACCAAAATGAAGGATTTGAGGTGTTCTATCAGATTCTGAGCTTTGTTTCACTGCAGAAATCAAGGATATTTTTCTAAAAATTTATTTATTTTCGAATTTATTTTATTAAAAATATGAAATTTAGTTCGGATGATTGTTTGTATGATTTGATGATTGCATGTTATAGAGCTTGTTTTCCTGATGATTTTCATATGTCATACGTCTGATTTGGAGATCAATAACATGCTCAAAAGTGGGTTTAATTTTCGAATTTCAAAATTAGGGTTTATAACCCGTATGAATGTTTTCAATTGAAATTTGGGGGTTCTTGATTCAGGGGTTATTAACTGTTGATTTATAGTGGGTTGTGTTCCTTATAAAATTTGCAATCGATTGATATATAGCTCGTTAACAGAGGATGCTTGAATCGAAGGGAGTTGTGTTTTAAAGATTTGCGATGTTCGCACCGGAAACCGGCGATGTTCTTGGCCAATTTCCGGCCAGAACAGGGATGATTAGAATGTTTGAATGCATGAACAAGTTCCTGGTGTTGTGTAGTGTTGATCTGGAGGTGTTGGTGGGGTGAGGACGCCGGGATCGTCTTCTCCGGCCACCCCCGATTTTCCGGCGACTGAAACTGCAAAATTGCAGTTTAGTCCCTGTATTTTTGAAGATGGTGAAGTTTAGTCCCTGTAGTTTGCAAAGTTTTCAAAAATAGGATTCCTGTTTATAAAATGTTTAAAAATCATATTTCCTATTTATTTTTATTAAAAAAAATTCATTTTTAATTTCTGAAAATTCTGAAAATTATTATTTTAATTCTGAAAATTATTTTTAATTCACAAATAAATCTGAATTAATTAGTTAATTAATTTCAGTTAATTTATAATTTATTAATTGGTCAATTAATTCGAAAATTAATTGATTAATTGATTTAATTAATTATTAATTGATTTTAATTAGTTATTTAATTAGATTTAATTATTTAAAAATGATTTAAAAATTCTGAAAAATAGTTTCGAGCTTTAAAATATTATTCTAAATTATTTCCAATGCTCGATAATTATTCTAAAATTATTTCGGAGCCAGAATGGCCAACCGAACCCTGTTTATTAACTCGAAATTGATCCAACGACCCGTTTTAATTCCGAAAAATGTTTTAAAAATCATTTTAAATACCCGAAAGCATATTTATGACCCGAGACTTCTTTATAGATGATATGTCATTGATTATGTGATGTATTATGTGTTATACGTGACCTGTTGTTTGACTATCGGTCTATATATTCCGTGTTTACTTGGTTATTGCATAGATTTCAATCCGTTAATCGGATTTGGGTAAAACAAAGGGTAGATAGAAGTATGTGTTGAATAGAATCCTGTGAGTTGATGATTGATAGATGCTTATGATATGTGAGCAGAAGAGGCAAGGCGTAGGAAAGGGAAACAGGTAGTTGTGGAGTAAGACGATTGAGATTGAAAGCAAGTGCAGGATAATAAGCTAATATCAGGCAAGTGTTCTGAACTTTCTCAAGATATTGTAATTCTTGACAGTCTTGTTGACATTGCAAGTGCTTTGAAGCACGAAAACCTAAATCCTGATTTCAGTTATTGTTCTTGAGCTATGAACCATATTCTTTCTAATCCATTGATTATTGTATACCCAAACAAGAACCACAAATCTACGATACTACTCCACAAATACATACAAACTAAATACCAGACACTGAACTGAATTATTATATACTCAATCCATGATATCTTATGCTTTGAAAAACCAAATCCTTGAAACCCTGAAACGTTGTTTCCTTTGTTATCTAATTCTTTCATTACCCAGCATTCAAGCTTTAAAAGTACCTTGTTGATCCTTACAAGGATTTAAACCCTTTCATTGTTAAACATTTATTATTGTTAATGATTTCGGTTATTATTTATTATTGCATATTCTGTTATTATGTTAGAATTGGATTGTTTTTATAAAATTGTGGACCAGATTCATGGTCAGACCATATAATGGTCAAGTTTGGCCAATGTGTGCCTTGGATCCAGTAGTTAGAGCAATACTGTGTGCCTTGCTCGGGGTTAGTGCGTGACTGATTAGCAGCCTAACCTTGGTTTTTAAATTAAAAGTATAATATCCAATTCTAAATCGTAATCCATTGTTCACTTAATATCATAAACATATTCACATGATGATCATTATTCTCAGTTTTGTCATTGTGATTTGCTGAGCTAGTTAGCTCATTCGTGCAATGTTGTTTATATTCTTTCCAGTTAAAAAGGAACCAGTTGGTAAAGAGGATCCCCAGTCCAGCTCGAGAGCTAGGGGTTCATGTTGAGAAAGCTGAGCTAGTAGGCTTCTTTTGGAGTAATTTAAGTTTGTAAAAGTTTGTAATAATGTTTAATACTCAGTTTGAATTTGAAATAGTTGGGATTTGAACGGTTTGTAATATATATTAGTGTGTTTGGCTTGTGTGCATACTTTAACCTGTTACGGTCCGTGGTGGTTGGTAAGTAGGGTCATTGTATATATTATTATTATATTTATTATTGTTATAAGCATGTTATAATTAAGGTGTGTGTGTGGACCCCAAACTTCTGACCCGGGTTTGGAGGGCGCCACAATTAGAAAATGGGCTATCTGAAGTTGATGTTACTCCAGTGAAAGAAAAGCATGTCCAATTGACAGATGCCTGGAAGTGTCAATACTGTACTGTCCTAAATGATTGTGACCATAACATGTGCTAAAGGTGCTTGGTGCATAAAGGGGGCTAAAATAGAGACACCATTCAAGAATTTTGAGGTAAGAGTCTCTTTAAGGCAGCGAGATAAATTTTTTTCATATTTTTCAACTCAGCTTAATTTAAGAGATTTAGTAAGTAGTTGCTACCGCTTTGTTTGCAAGTGAACTGGTTTTGTATTTACCCTAAATTTTCATATTACTTAGATTTTGTTTTCCTTATATTAGACAATTCCTATATTTTAATGTTTGTTTGATTCGAATGTGAGGGAAAATAGGGAATTCTGAGAATTGAAGTATTCATTATGGTTCTCTTGTAATTCACTAGAACTGTACTTACCTCATACCTTTTTGTTTCTAACCATTTGTTGTGGCCTAGGGGTCAAGCGTATTAGGATCTAAAATATTATTGTAAAATACAACTGAATATTGACATTAAGAAATTGATTTTTAATGAGGAGCCGAAGGGATACAAACGTCCATCACATCTCGAACCATAAATCGATTAAGCTACCAATCCACTTCGAACACGTTCATTTAATACAAACAGATACATCCTCAGACTACACATGTCCAATTCCCCGTTCATAATTCAAATTATTATACATGAAATGGCGACATACTATTATTACATATTATTAAAGTCTTAAATGAAATCCATCACTTTCGTATTCTTCTTTATATCTAAATTTCACATCTAGACTCGCTATAAAATGCATACATAATTTAAAGCAGAAAGGAACATAGGCAAAAACAGAAAGGAATATACGGGAGGTTGTTAAATAAAGTGAAGAATCTATAAACATAATGTTATACAATTTATGCATTCAGTCACATATATTTGCTTCTTTGATGTTTCAATCAATTTTTTAAGAGAATATTGTACACGGACCATAAGTATAAATTGGTCGTGGTCTCTTCCATGGATTACACTTAAGACTAGAGCAAGACTGAACCCGTGTAGTTTATGCAGACTGCTTCTCCATTGGTTGCATGACAACACTGGCAAATCAATCCCAACATTCCCTATAATTTCGAGTTACCTCCTCTATTGTAATATCCGGGACATAATGTGTAACTGTTTCTATCAATAAATAATTATTATGTGATTATTATATGATTATTATGTGATTTTTGGTGAATTATCTAATGATTGGTGTTGTTGTGTGGATGTTTATATGTGGTAGAGTATAGGCATGTTAATTTTATTATGTCCAGCATAAAATATAGATAATTATGGTATTTTTCTGGTAATTTTTGGATTGTTATACGATTTTATAATGATTTATGAATTTATTAATTATTTTCTGAATAATTACAAAACTATTTTATAAAGCCCGGAATCGTCCAACTTCAACCGTTTTTGCGTTTTTACAACCCGAAACTCTTCAAAAAATTCCTTCCTAACCCAATCTGATAATTTCGGACATTTTCCATGATTTGACTTTTTTGTTCGGATTACGGTTTGACCCGTGCGTGTCCCGGCGCAAAATTTTCGATACTATAACCATTTCGATAACATTATCTTCAAATAAAGTGTTTTATAAGAAGCCCGGTCTTGATAATTATCCAAAAGTTTTAATAGTTATCCAAAAGTTTTGATAATTATCCAAAACAGGTTGATAGTTATCCAAAATATTGTCGAATCGGATCGTTTTTGCAGTTTTTTAGCGGCAAAGTAACTTATTTTTTTATCCAATATGATCTAACACGTATTAATATTCCATAAATATAAATAGCCTATTTATTATTTCATTTTATTCATATAATCATAATCGATCAGTAAAAATATAGAAAATACAGAGAAAACTCTGTAAAATCGTCACGTTCTTCAGAATCAAACTCAAATTCGAAAGCGTTATCGAACTCGGAATCAAGCGTGCCATATACCGAATCGAAGCTCTCGAAAAGTTCTTTCATAATCAATCATCCATTTCAGTGCAGAAATCTAGGTGATTTTCTTATTTAATTATTTTAATTCGAATTAATTAATGATTAAAATAGGAATTTTTGATGTTGATGTTTTTTATATAATTGATGATTGTATCTTGTAGATAATTTTATCTTTTTCATTTTGGTATATTATATGTCAAATTTGGAGTCACTACAAGAAAAATGCAATCAGACAACACCGATCAGACAACACTCGACCAAAAAAGTGTTGCCCGAATTTTTCATACAACGGTTTTTCTGCAACCAAAAAACTGGTGTTGTCTGAAGTTGATTACTACAAGCAATTAAAAAAATTTGTCTAGTAAAACAAATCAGACAAGTGTTTTCAAAATCAAGGTGTTGTGCGAATGGGAAGGCTTTAATATTAATACAATGCTTTAAAATCCATTGTCTAGTTGATGGAGACAGACAATCCTTTCTAAAGTGATGTTGTGCAAATGAGTAAGTTTGCACAACGAGTTTTAGAATGCATTGTCTGAAAATGATTGAGATAACGTATAGTTTAACAGTTGTGGAAATGAGACAAGTGTTTTTTCTATTGGTTATTTAAGCTTGAATCGCACAATGTACAAATTAGGTGTTGTCTAAATGATACCTCATAGACAAGTGTTTTACCTATATTGTATACCACCTATATCAGACAATGGTCAAATTCTTAAAACAATTGTCTTTCTTACCAAATTTAAAAACATGTTGCATAACAAAATGTTCAAATAAACCATTGTCTGATTTATTACACTAAAAATAGTAAACAATTTAAAAAACAATTCCAAACAATTAATTTTAAATTTTTTTAAAACTACAAATTCTAATTAAATCCACTTTCATCCAGATTAAATATTTAAATTTTATATTTCAAAATAGTTTAATTATCTACTTTATAATTAACAAAAAAATAATCACAAGTACTTCAAATTTATATTGTTAATTGTTCAATTCAAACAAGTGTTTTTCGACAAAACACGTTGTATTAATCTAACTTATACAAGTTTTTTTAAAATAAAACACTTGTAACAGTCAGACAACCGTTATCGATATTTATAATCTGTTGTAAAATTTATAATACTGCAACAATCTTAAAGAAAAAATCGTTGTACAATTCCAATAACGGTATTTCCTAAAAAACGCTTATGTAAAGTAACTTACCACAACAAGATTTTAGGAAAAACCGTTGTCTATACTTTTACTAGTTTTTATTTTTTTTTCGGAATAATTATATGCCACCGTTTATTAATTTATACGAGTAATCAATAACTTACACCAAATTAATTTGTGTTTATTAAGATTTGAAATCACCTTTTTCATAGAATTTTGAATTCTTTTACCTATTAGTATTAGACGTTAGACGAATATTAATAGCGTCAATAGATAATCACATTGATGAGGACATAACGTGTAGATTAAGTTAAAAATGTAACTCATAATATCTATTTGTTGGTTTTGTGGACTTCGTACGGACGTTAATAGCGTTAACTTACGAATATTACTCATAATAACATAAAGCAGCACATAATCTATATACTAACTTACAGATATAAGTCATAATAACGATATTAGGATTTAGTTGACATTATCTACGAATGTTAATTATGCTACTTTTCAGATATAACTCGTTATAATATTATTCGGCGTATCATATGTGTGCTAACCTACAAATATACCTAATAATTACACTTCAAATTTACATTGTTAATTGTTCAATTCACACAAGTGTGTTTCGAAAAAGCACGTTGTATAAATCTACCTTATACAAGTATTTTTAAAATAAAACACTTGTAACATTCAGACAACCGTTATCGATATTTACAATCTGTTGTAAAATTTATAATACTACAACAATCTTAAAGAAAAAACCGTTGTAGAATTCCAACAACGGTATTTCCGAAAAAACACTTATATAAAGTAACTTACCACAACATGATTTTAGAAAAAACCGTTGTCTATACTTTTACTAGTTTTTAATTTTTTTTCGGAATAATTATATGCCACCGTTTATTAATTTATACGAGTAACCAATAACTTACACCAAATTAATTTTTGTTTATTCAGATTTGAAATCATCTTTTTTATATATTTTTTGAATTCTTTTACCTATTCGGATTAGACGTTACACGAATATTAATAGCGTCAACTAGATTATCATATCGATGAGGACATAACATGTAGATTAAGTTAAAAATATAACTCGTAATATCTATTTGTTGTTTTTGTAGACTTCATACAGACGTTAATGGCGTTAACTAACGAATATTACTCATAACAACATAAAGCAACACATAATCTATATACTAACATACAGATATAAGTCATAGTAACGATATCCGGATTTAGTTGACATTATATACGAATTTTAATAGTGCTACTTTTCAGATATAACTCGTTATAATATTATTCGGCGTATCATATGTATGCTAACCTACAAATATACCTAATAATTACACTTCAAATTTACATTGTTAATTGTTCAATTCAAACAAGTGTTTTTCGAAAAAGCACGTTGTATTAATCTACCTTATACAAGTATTTTTAAAATAAAACACTTGTAACATTCAGACAACCGTTATCGATATTTATAATCTGTTGTAAAATTTATAATACTACAACAATCTTAAAGAAAAAACCGTTGTAGAATTCCAACAACGGTATTTCCTAAAAAACACTTATGTAAAGTAACTTACCACAACATGATTTTAGAAAAAATCGTTGTCTATACTTTTACTAGTTTTTAAGAAAATTTCGGAATAATTATATGCCACCGTTTATTAATTTATACGAGTAACCGATAACTTACACCAAATTAATTTGTGTTTATTAAGATTTGAAATCATCTTTTTCATAGATTTTTGAATTCTTTTACCTATTTGGATTAGACGTTACACGAATATTAATAGCGTCAACTAGATTATCACATTGATTAGGATATAACATGTAGATTAAGTTAAAAATATAACTCGTAATATCTATTTGTTGGTTTTGTAGATTTCATACAGACGTTAATGGCGTTAACTTACGAATATTACTCATAATAACATATAACAAAAAATAGTTTCATACATATTAAATTGTTGTACGGATATTGATATATATTGATTTTATTCATGTAAAAAAATAATTTAAATTTTTTAAATATATCTTGCATGAAATTATAACAAAAATCTAGTAGAAGGCGTACTTTCTCAAACAAGGTTCCTTCACGATATATCGATTTACAGGATTAATTTTTTAAAATGATTTGTTGAAAATCCAACCATACGGATGTTAAGATATATCGATTTTAGTCATAAGAAAAAATTAATAAAAAATTTGAAATTCATTTTGCATGTCAGGATTAGAAAAATCTAGTAAAAGTACCCCTCCCGACAACGAGACTCGTTCCCGATTTACAGGATTAATTTTTTAAAATTATTTTTCGATGATCCAACCGTACGGATGTTAAGATATATCAATTTTAGTCATAAGAAAAAATTATTAAAAAATTTGAAATTCATTTTGCATGTCAGGATTAGAAAAATCAGGTAAAAGTACACCTCCCGACAACGAGACTCGTTCCCGATTTACAGGATTAATTTTTTAAAATGATTTTTCGATGATCCAACCATACGGATGTTAAGATATACCAATTTTAGTCATAAGAAAAAATTATTAAAAAATTTGAAATTAATTTTGCATGTCAGGATTAGAAAAATCTGGTAAAAGTACCCCTCCCGACAACGAGACTCGTTCCCGATTTACAGGATTAATTTTTTAAAATTATTTTTCGATGATCCAACCGTACGGATGTTAAGATATATCAATTTTAGTCATAAGAAAAAATTATTAAAAAATTTGAAATTCATTTTGCATGTCAGGATTAGAAAAATCAGGTAAAAGTACACCTCCCGACAACGAGACTCGTTCCCGATTTACAGGATTAATTTTTTAAAATGATTTTTCGATGATCCAACCATACAGATGTTAAAATATATCGATTTTAGTCATAAGAAAAAATTATTAAAAAATTTGAAATTCATTTTGCATGTCAGGATTAGAAAAATCTGGTAAAAGTACCCCTTCCGACAATGAGACTCGTTCCCGATTTACAGGATTAATTTTTTAAAATGATTTTTCGACGATTTAACCGTACGGATGTTAAGATATATCAATTTTAGTCATAAGAAAAAATTATTAAAAATTTTGAAATTCATTTTGCATGTCAGGATTAGAAAAATCCGGTAAAAGTACCCCTCCCGACAACGAGACTCGTTCCCGATTTACAAGATTAATTTTTCAAATGATTTTTTCGACGATCCAACCGTACGGATGTTAGGATATATCAATTTTTGTCATATGAAAAAAATATTAAAAAAATTGAAATTCATTTTGCATGTTAGGATTAGAAAAATCCGGTAAAAGTACCCCTCCCAACAACGAGACTCATTCCCGATTTACAAGATTAATTTTTAAAATGATTTTTTTGAAGATCCAACCGTACGGATGTTTTAGATATATCAATTTTAGTTATATGAAAAAATTATTGAGATATTTTCCTATCAACATGGTAATTTTTTTAAATGATATTTCGAAGATCGTAATTTTTTTAAATGATATTTTCGAAGATCCAACTGTATTGAGATATATCGATTGTAATCATATAAAAAATTATTCAAAAAATTTTAAATTTATCTTGTTTGATTTTATAATGAAAATCGAATAGAATTGCAACTCCGAAAATTAAGAATCTTTCTTGATTAAATAATTAATTTCTTAAAATCTGTCTTGGTTAAATTTTCATTTTTACACAATTTTTGGTTTTGCCCCCCTTTAATTTTCATTTCCCCTTCCCTTCTAATTTTCATTCCCCCCATTACCTCTCCCCTTCCCCTTTCTTAGATCTGACCGGTTCTCTCTCCCCTTCCCATGACTCTTCTCTCTCCTCTCTCTACCTGGTTTTGCTTAAAATCACATGGATTATGTGTGTATTATGATGGGTTAGGTTTTTGAGTTTTCAAACCCTAACCATCTCAATCACCCAATCTTGTTTCTGTTTCATAAAATTACCTATGAATTCAGCTCAACTATTTAGATTCACTTCCAATAATAGGTGGAGCTTCTCAAGTAAAAAAATGAAGGTTGGAATTTCTAATCTCCTTGATTTTCAAGTTCAAAGCGACAATTTTGAGGAATATTTTTTGGAGTTCTGATTTGACCTTTCAAGCTCAGGGCATGACTGATGAGTATTTGTTTATCATTTGCAAGGTTAGGTTCTATGTTTGTTATGCTTAATTTACTCCATGGGTTTCATCTTTTGAGGCCTTGGAGAAGAAAGAGAATGAGATTTTCCCTGTCCAAGATGGTACAGGTAAAATTCTCAAGCACACTGAGGGCCTGGTTTCAATTAGAGGATCCGAACAACTAGATGAAATGCTAAAGGAGTCGAAACAAAAAATCCGCAAAGAAAAGTAAGCTAGATGTTGATTAAGCTCAGTTTCTTTTGATATATGGTTACTGTTGTATGTTTTTTCTTTTGAAATGCTAGTGTTTTCTGGTTGCAAGTGCTAGAAAAATTAGGGATTGCAATGGATACTTAATGTGATTGGTCTAACGGTTGTGTCCGTAGAAAATCATTAGATTGTGCGACTGGGGAAGGATTTATGAAACACTCGGGTATGAAGTTGCCTGACACAAGATATGCCTGGTATCACATGAAAATAAACCTTGACGAATGCGAGAAGTTGTGCTTAAAGAACCGCTCATATACAGCATATGCGAAGGCAGACATTAGAAAAGGTGGACGTGGATGCTACTTATGGTTTAATGACTTGATCGACATCGAAGGATACTCTGAAGATGGGCCAAATATTTACATAAGAATGGCAGCATCTGAATTAGGTAACTCCCTGCTCTGTATATTAAGGGTCTTTACTTTTTACTGATAACAGTGAAGTTTCTTGAAGTTTTCTTTTAACTATCTGGCTGCATAGAGAAAACAGGGGGAACCAGATTACACAGGCAAGTATGGATAATTGTAGTCTCTGTAGTACTATTTGTACTACTTGCTGTGATATTTGTGTTCTTATTAAAGAACAAAAGGCTGAAGAGAGAAGGTACAAATTTTAATTAAAATTACTTTAAAAAGTTGAAAATACATTCAAGAATGAACTGACTTTTGGCCAAGAAAGAACTAAACTACCTTCTATATTAATCTTATTCTTTTTTGCAGAAAGGTTGAAATTCAGTTCAGAAAGTATTGCCCTAACCAAGATTGAGAGCGAAGAGTTGGAACTGCCACTAATTAGCTTTGATTAACTGAAAAGGCGACAAATTCGTTCTCCCACAACAATAAGCTTGGAGAGGGAGGTTTTGGACCTGTCTTCAGGGTAATAATATGAAACATAAACAACATATGAAGGATTCATGTTAACTGATATTCATCCATTAGTTTTATATTACTTGGATATACAGATTATTAAGTATGAGGTGAATGCTGATAATGAATGCACAGGCCGACGAGAGTGATTGCAAAAGAATAATAGATTTAGAATACCACCTCAATACTCTGTTTCTTTTGATATATGGTTACTGCTGTATGTTTTTTCTTTTGAAATTCTAGTGTTTTCTGGTTACAAGTGCTAGAAAAATTAGGGATTGTAATGGATACTTAATGTGATTGTGAGGCATTCTTTTTAAAGCACTCGTTATAACCAGGGAAATCAGTTATAATGGGCATTCACTAAATGAGTTTGTTGCCCAAAGGACTTCTACATATGTCAGTCAACGGGATCGGCACACTGCTGAAATGACAGTGAGGAAGACTCTTGAACTTTCAGGACGGTGTCAAAGATTTGGATTCAAGCAAGGTAAGCCTAAAGAAAATGGTGTAGATTTTGAATATATATTTATCTTTTATCTGTCGATTAGTTTCATTTTGTAAATTTTAGATCATGAATCTAACCATATAGAATTTGATACAGATATGCTAATGGAACTTTTGAGAAGAGAAAAGGATCTTGGAATAGAACTTGATGATGATTTTGATACTTTCGTGAAGGTTTGTATTAGCGGTCGAAAGTTTCTTAATTAGATACTGTAGTTTCTTGTTTAAGTATATACGGTTTCTCTGACACGGTGACACCACTGTATTATTTCTTCTAGTTAATTACATTGGGAGACCAGAGAACAGGTCTAGTTGTGGATTACATTATGAAGGTAAGTAAGCGTGAATCATTTTGTTTTATATACATGCATAGATTAACCAAGTTATCAAGAACTAGACATTGGACTCAAACTGCATTCAATCACTGACTAGACTGCTATTTGGTTAGTGACTGAACTAATGACTTCTATGCTAACAGTTACGAGAAATTATAGCAACCATTGCTAGTTTCCAGAAAACAGTTTATAGAGCCGTGTTTAAGGGTTTTTGAAACTATTTTTAGGTAATCAGGTAGCTACAAAACAGCTGAACTATTTACGAAAAAAGAAGCATAATTATGGATTACTTTACAAATCTATGTGCCCTGGTTTACAAATTGCCTTCTGTATATGTTTGTGGCCTCCTTTTATTTGGAAATTTTGAGAACATAGCATGTAGTTTGTCAATCTTATTTTAAGTGAATTTTATGTGTACTTCAACTTTCTCTACAGATTGTCGGGATAGATGATTTGAAAAAGGAGGTTGACAAAAGAGGAAAAGATGAAGCTGTTACAAGCAGGACCTCCCAACACTACAAGAAAAACACAATCAGACAACACCGATCAGACAACACTCGACCAAAAATGTGTTGCCCGAATTTTTCATACAACGGTTTTTTCTGCAACCAAAAAACTGGTGTTGTCTGACGTTGATTACTACAAGCAATTAAAAAATGTTGTCTAGTAAAACAAATCAGACAAGTATTTTCGAAATCAAGGTGTTATGCGAATGGGAAGGCTTTAGCATTAATACAACGCTTTAAAATCCATTGTCTAGTTGATGGAGATAGACAATCCTTTCTAAAGTGATGTTGTGCAAATGAGTAAGTTTGCACAATGAGTTTTAGAATGCATTGTCTGAAAATGATTGAGATAACGTCTAGTTTAACAGTTGTGGAAATGAGACAAGTGTTTTTTTTTATTGGTTATTTAAGCTTGAATCGCATAATGTACAAATTAGGTGTGTCTAAATGATACCTCATAGACAAGTGTTTTACCTATATTGTATATCACCTATATCATACAATGGTCTAATTCTTAAAACAGTTATCTTTCTTACCAAATTTAAAAACATGTTGCACAACAAAATGTTCAAATAAACCATTGTCTGATTTATTACAATAAAAATATTAAACAATTTAAAAAACAATTCCAAACAATTAATTTTAAATTTTTTTAAAACTACAAATTCTAATTAAATCCACTTTCATCCAGATTAAATATTTAAATTTTATATTTCAAAATAGTTTAATTATCTACTTTATAATTAACAAAAAAAATAATCACAAGTACTTCAAATTTACATTGTTAATTGTTCAATTCAAACAAGTATTTTTCGACAAAACACGTTGTATTAATCTACCTTATACAAGTTTTTTTAAAATAAAACACTTGTAACAGTCAGACAACCGTTATCGATATTTATCATCTGTTGTAAAATTTATAATACTGCAACAATCTTAAAGAAAAAATCGTTGTAGACCAATCTCCTGGTAACTTTCAAAACTTTTCAGGCAATAAACCTACCAGAATTCAAGGGTTCCTTAGAGCCAATTAAAGCAAATGTTTGGTTAAAAGAAATAGAAAAGGCATTTGCCTTAGTGAAAGTGAAAGAGGAACAGAAGGTTGAGTTTGCAATTTACTATCTAAAGAATGAGGCCACCTATTGGTGGGAAATGGTGAAGACACTGGAAGGCACATATGTTATTAGTTGGGAAAGGTTCAAGTAATTGTTTTTAGAAAAGTATTTTCCTCAATTTGTTCAGGATCAAATGGAGCTGAAGTTTTTAGAGTTAAAGCAAGGGAATATATCGGTAACAGATTATGAGGGGAAGTTTGAGGAATTGTCAAGGTATGTGTCGTCGTATGTTGATACTGATCTTAAGAAAGCTAAGAGATTCCAGCAAGGCTTGAAGCCATGGATCAGGGGGAAGGTAGCTATTTTTGAATTGGATACATATGTCGGGGTGTACAGAAGGCTATGATCGCAGAGACAGAGAGTGAGATGTTCCAGAAAGATAAGGAAAGCAAGAAAAGGAAAGTTGAGGGAAGTGAGGGTCAGTCACAAACAGGGAAGTTTCCAAATTTTAAGAAGGGCAAGTTTTAACCAGGGAGAAATTTTAATTTCAGGAGACAAAATGCAGGAGACGGAGGCCAGGGCAATCGTCCAGCTAATGTGAATCCGCCGAATCAGTTGAGATTAACTTTTCCAGATTGTCAAGTATGTGGAAAGAAGCATGGAGGAGTTTGTAACAAGTTGAATGTGGTATGTTTTAAATGCAACCAGAAAGGGCATTACTCGAGGGAGTGCCGAAATCAGCCAGCAAGAGAGCCAGCAAATAAAAATCAACCTATCCGGAATCCAGCAGTGAAAGTTCCAGTCATTGGATTTACATGCTTTAAATGTGGGAAGCCAGGACATATGGCCAGGGATTGCGAGACACCAGCCCCAGTCAGTAATGCATTGAGAATTATGGGATCTACCCCAACAGTGAATGAGACTCCGAGGGCTAGAGTTTTTGACATGTCGGTGAAGGATG
This sequence comes from Apium graveolens, assembly GCF_009905375.1. Taxonomy (NCBI): domain Eukaryota; kingdom Viridiplantae; phylum Streptophyta; class Magnoliopsida; order Apiales; family Apiaceae; genus Apium; species Apium graveolens. The sequence goes on along the minus strand of NW_027420956.1, from coordinate 11,952 downwards.
CGATCCAGGATACGGATGTCGTGGCAGGTACGCTTAATGTGAACTCTTTATGTGCCAAAGTGTTAATAGATTCGGGAGCAACTCGATCGTTGTTTCACAAGATTTTGTTAGTAAATTAAATTGTCCAGTTGATTGCTTAAATGAAATAATGACTGTGGAGTTAGCAAATCAAGAACGTGTAGCTGTGAATCAAGTTTGTGAGAATTGTGAGGTTGAGATTTTTGGTAGTAAGTTTTGTGTAGATTTGATACCATTTAAGTTAGGAGAATTTGATGTGATATTAGGGATGGATTGGTTATCTAAGCATGATGCTCAGATAGATTGTCGAAATAAGAAAGTAATGGTGAAAACACCAGATGAAAGAATAGTAATGTTCAAAGGTCAGAAACAAGTAAAGAAGTTCTTAACGATGATTCAAGCCAAGAAGTTACTACGGCAAGGATGCGAGCATTTTCGTAGCATACGTGATTGACAAAAGTCAGGAGCCAGCAAACATGAAGATATCCCAGTAGTGAATGAATTTCCAGACATATTTCCCGACGAATTGCCAGGACTTCCTCCAGATAGAGAAATTGAATTTGCGATCGACTTAGCACCTGGAACAGAACCAGTATCCAAAGCCCCGTACAGAATGGTGCCTGTTGAGATGAAAGAGCTAGCAAAGCAATTACAGGAATTGTTAGAGAAAGGAGTAATCAGACCCAGCGTATCCCCGTGGGGTGCACCGGTATTATTTGTCAAGAAGAAAGATGGAAGCATGAGACTGTGCATCGACTATAGGGAGCTCAACAAGTTGACAATCAAGAGTAAGTATCCGTTACCCAGAATTGATGATTTGTTTGACCAATTGAAGGAAGCCAAGTATTTCTCCAAGATCGATTTAAGATCGGGATATCATCAACTGAAGATTAAACCAGAAGATATACCAAAGACAGCTTTCAGAACAAGGTATGGACATTACGAGTTTTTAGTGATGTTTTTTGGATTGACCAACGCCCCAGCAGCGTTTATGGACCTGATGAACATAATTTTCGAGGAATATTTGGACAAGTCGTTATAGTATTTATAGATGATATTTTAATCTATTCAAAGACGGAGGAGGATCATGTGGAACATTTAAGGACAACTTTGGAGATTTTAAGGAAAAAGAAGTTATATGCTAAATTGTCGAAGTGTGAGTTTTGGCTACAAGAAGTTCAGTTCTTAGGACACATAGTCAGTAACGAAGGGATCAAAGTGGACCCGGCAAAGATCGAAGCAATTACGAATTGGGAGAGACCGAGAACACCCACTGAGGTAAGAAGTTTCTTGGATTGGCAGGTTATTATCGATGATTCGTTCAGAATTTCTCAAGGATTGCCACACCATTAACAAAGCTTATATGAAAGAATGAAAAGTTTATATGGAATGACAAGTGCGAAGAAAGTTTTCAGGAATTGAAGCGGAGATTAATCACAACACCTGTGTTGTCAGTTCCAGATGATCAAGGGAATTTCGTAATTTATAGCGATGCTTCCTACAAAGGATTAGGATGTGTTCTTATGCAGCACGGCAAGGTGATTGCGTATGCGTCAAGGCAATTGAAACCACACGAACAAAAGTATCCTTCTCATGACTTGGAGCTAGCAGCTATAGTTTTTGCTTTGAAGATTTGGAGACATTATTTGTATGGAGAAAAGTGTGAGATTTTCACGGATCACAAAAGTTTGAAATATATATTTACCCAGAAGGAACTTAATATGAGGCAAAGGAGATGGTTAGAATTAATCAAGGATTATGATTGCTTGATTAATTATCATCCCGGTAAGGCGAACGTGGTGGCAGACGCGTTAAGTCGGAAGGAAAAGTTAAATGAGTTATCAGTACCTGAGGATATATATAAGGAATTTCAGAAATGGGAATTAGAAATTAGAGTTTGTGAACCTGAGGAAGCGAAAGTGTACAGTATGACTTTCCAGCCGGAGTTGTTGGAGAAAATAAAGAAATGTCAGAAAGATGTAATGGATCAAGATATAATCATTTGGTAGGTGAAGAATTATGCACGCAGAAGGATGATCAAGGCATTTTGAGATTTTCATCTAGAATCTGGATTCCACCAGTGACGGAGTTAAAGAATGAAATTTTACAAGAAGCACATAGTTCAAGATATTCCATCCATCCAGGGAGTACCAAAATGTACAGAGATTTAAAGAAGAATTATTGGTGGCCAGATATGAAGAGAGAAATTGCGGAATGGGTTAGCAAATATTATACCTGTCAGAGAGTTAAAGCAGAGCATCAAAGACCAAGCGGATTGCTACAGCCATTGGAGATTCCAGAGTGGAAGTGGGAACATATTACCATGGATTTTATAGTTGGATTACCAAGGACAAGGGCTAATCATGATGCCATTTGGGTTATAGTGAATAGACTTACCAAGTCAGCTCATTTTCTGCCTATAAATGAAAGATTTTCGCTCGACAAGTTGGTCCATATGTACCTAAAAGAAATTGTAGTTCGTCATGGAGTTCCAATGTCTATCGTATCTGATCGAGATCCAAGGTTTAATTCAAGATTCTGGAAGAGTTTTCAAGAATGTTTGGGAACAAGACTGAATATGAGTACAACTTATCACCCCCAAACGGATGGCTAAAGTGAAAGAACGATCCAGACAATCGAGGATATGTTACGTGTTTGTGCGATTGATTTCAAAGGAAGTTGGATGAATATTACCTCTGGTAGAGTTTGCTTACAACAACAGTTATCATGCCAGCATTGGAATGCCACCCTATGAAGCCCTTTATGGACGCAAATGTAGATCTCCAATATATTGGGACAAAGTAGGAGAACGCAAGATACTTGGACCTGAACTGGTACAGCAGACAAAGGAAGTTGTTGAACTTATCCAGAAAAGATTAATAGCCGCTCAAAATCGTTAGAGGAAATATGCAGACCAATCAAGGAAAGACATGGAATTTGAAGAAGGAAGCTTGGTATTACTGAAAGTATCACCATGGAAAGGACTAATGAGGTTTGGAAAGAAAGGGAAGCTAAGCCCAAGATATGTCGGACCTTTTGAGATCCTAAAGTGCGTTAGCAAAGTAGCTTACGAATTGGCGTTACCTCCGCACATGGAGCACATTCATAATGTTTTTCATGTATCGATGCTCAAGAAATATAATCCAGACTCCAGGCATGTAATAGAATATGAGCCAATAGAGCTTCAGGCAGATTTATCATATGTAGAGAGTCCGATAGAGATTCTAGAGGCAAGAGAGAAAGTATTGAGAAATAAAGTGGTAAAGTTAGTAAGAGTATTGTGGAGAAACCCAAAGGTTGAAGAGTCAACTTGGGAGTTAGAAAATGATATGAGAGAAAAATACTCTCATTTGTTTTCTTAGGAGATTCTGAGGACAGAATCCTTTCAAGGGCGGAAGGATGTAATATCCGGGATATATCGTGTAATTATTTTTGCTATTATATAATTATTAGTGTGTTCAGTATCTATTCTGTGAGTTAATTGTTAAGTGTTATCTGTATTTGAATATTCAAAAATAATATTAATTGAGTATTTTAATTTTTATATGTCCAAAATAAAATATAGATAATTGTCATATCTTCCTAATTATTTTTATGTTCGTTTATGGATTTATAAGAATCATATGAAATTTCTAAAATCTTTTTCTGAGTAATTAAAATCTATTTTATAAAAACGGGAACCAACCATCGTCAACCGTTGTTACGTTTTTGGAACCCGAAATTCTTCCGAGAACTCCTTCCTAACCTAATTGTAATATTCCGAGCATATTCCATGTTTCGACTTTTTCGATCCGGCTTACGGTTTATCCTGTGCGGGTCCCGGCACAACATTTTCGATACAATATTCGTTTCGGTAAATCAATAAAACCGTATCTTCGATAAACAGGAGCTTTTTATTAAACTATCCCAATTATCACTTCGTAATACGTGTAACCAGGCGCTGAGACCAAGACCGCAGTACAAATTGTACTGATTTGGATAATTATCCCGAAAACTGATACCGTTTGGATCAGTTTTTACAAATAAACGTACCGTTTATATCCGGAATGATCCAACGGGATACAAATTTCCATAATTATAAATAGCCTTTTACCGTATTTTATTTCGTATCAAAATCATTTGCAGATAGTTAATTATATAATTTTCAGAGAAAAGCCCTAATTTCTTAAAACCTGTTCTAAGAATCAACAGCAAACGAAGACATTACCGATCTCTGTTTTTAAAGCTTGAGTAACCAAATGAAGGATTTGAGGTGTTCTATCAGATTCTGAGCTTTGTTTCACTGCAGAAATCAAGGATATTTTTCTAAAAATTATTTATTTTCGAATTTATTTTATTAAAATATGAAATTTAGTTCGGATGATTGTTTGTATGATTTGATGATTGCATGTTATAGAGCTTGTTTTCCTGATGATTTTCATATGTCATACGTCTGATTTGGAGATCAATAACCTGCTCAAAAGTGGGTTTAATTTTCGAATTTCAAATTAGGGTTTATAACCCGTATGAATGTTTTCAATTGAAATTTGGGGGTTCTTGATTCAGGGGTTATTAACTGTTGATTTATAGTGGGTTGTGTTCCTTATAAAATTTGCAATCGATTGATATATAGCTCGTTAACAGAGGATGCTTGAATCGAAGGGAGTTGTGTTTTAAAGATTTGCGATGTTCGCCGGAAACCGGCGATGTTCCTTGGCCAATTTCCGGCCAGAACAGGGATGATTAGAATGTTTTGAATGCATGAACAAGTTCCTGGTGTTGTGTAGTGTTGATCTGGAGGTGTTGGTGGGGTGAGGACGCCGGGATCGTCTTCTCCGGCCACCCCCGATTTTCCGGCGACTGAAACTGCAAAATTGCAGTTTAGTCCCTGTATTTTTGAAGATGGTGAAGTTTAGTCCCTGTAGTTTGCAAAGTTTTCAAAAATAGGATTCCTGTTTATAAATGTTTAAAAATCATATTTCCTATTTATTTTTATTAAAAAAAATTCATTTTTAATTTCTGAAAATTCTGAAAATTATTATTTTAATTCTGAAAATTATTTTTAATTCACAAATAAATCTGAATTAATTAGTTAATTAATTTCAGTTAATTTATAATTTATTAATTGGTCAATTAATTCGAAAATTAATTGATTAATTGATTTAATTAATTATTAATTGATTTTAATTAGTTATTTAATTAGATTTAATTATTTAAAATGATTTAAAAATTCTGAAAAATAGTTTCGAGCTTTAAAATATTATTCTAAATTATTTCCAATGCTCGATAATTATTCTAAAATTATTTCGGAGCCAGAATGGCAACCGAACCCTGTTATTAACTCGAAATTGATCCAACGACCCGTTTTAATTCCGAAAAATGTTTTAAAAAATCATTTTAAATACCCGAAAGCATATTTATGACCCGAGACTTCTTTATAGATGATATGTCATTGATTATGTGATGGTATTATGTGTTATACGTGACCTGTTGTTTGACTATCGGTCTATATATTCCGTGTTTACTTGGTTATTGCATAGATTTCAATCCGTAATCGGATTTGGGTAAAACAAAGGGTAGATAGAAGTATGTGTTGAATAGAATCCTGTGAGTTGATGATTGATAGATGCTTATGATATGTGAGCAGAAGAGGCAAGGCGTAGGAAAGGGAAACAGGTAGTTGTGGAGTAAGACGATTGAGATTGAAAGCAAGTGCAGGATAATAAGCTAATATCAGGCAAGTGTTCTGAACTTTCTCAAGATATTGTAATTCTTGACAGTCTTGTTGACATTGCAAGTGCTTTGAAGCACGAAAACCTAAATCCTGATTTCAGTTATTGTTCTTGAGCTATGAACCATATTCTTTCTAATCCATTGATTATTGTATACCCAAACAAGAACCACAAATCTACGATACTACTCCACAATACATACAAACTAAATACCAGACACTGAACTGAATTATTATATACTCAATCCATGATATCTTATGCTTTGAAAAACCAAATCCTTGAACCCTGAAACGTTGTTCCTTTGTTATCTATTCTTTCATTACCCAGCATTCAAGCTTTAAAAGTACCTTGTTGATCCTTACAAGGATTTAAACCCTTTCATTGTTAACATTTATTATTGTTAATGATTTCGGTATTATTTATTATTGCATATTCTGTTATTATGTTAGAATTGGATTGTTTTTATAAAATTGTGGACCAGATTCATGGTCAGACCATATAATGGTCAAGTTTGGCCAATGTGTGCCTTGGATCCAGTAGTTAGAGCAATACTGTGTGCCTTGCTCGGGGTTAGTGCGTGACTGATTAGCAGCCTAACCTGGTTTTTAAATTAAAAGTATAATATCCAATTCTAAATCGTAATCCATTGTTCACTTAATATCATAAACATATTCACATGATGATCATTATTCTCAGTTTTGTCATTGTGATTTGCTGAGCTAGTTAGCTCATTCGTGCAATGTTGTTTATATTCTTTCCAGTTAAAAAGGAACCAGTTGGTAAAGAGGATCCCCAGTCCAGCTCGAGAGCTAGGGGTTCATGTTGAGAAAGCTGAGCTAGTAGGCTTCTTTTGGAGTAATTTAAGTTTGTAAAAGTTTGTAATAATGTTTAATACTCAGTTTGAATTTGAAATAGTTGGGATTTGAACGGTTTGTAATATATATTAGTGTGTTTTGGCTTGTGTGCATACTTTAACCTGTTACGGTCCGTGGTGGTTGGTAAGTAGGGTCATTGTATATATATTATTATATTTATTATTGTTATAAGCATGTTATAATTAAGGTGTGTGTGTGGACCCCAAACTTCTGACCCGGGTTTGGAGGGCGCCACAATTAGAAAATGGGCTATCTGAAGTTGATGTTACTCCAGTGAAAGAAAAGCATGTCCAATTTGACAGATGCCTGGAAGTGTCAATACTGTACTGTCCTAAATGATTGTGACCATAACATGTGCTAAAGGTGCTTGGTGCATAAAGGGGGCTAAAATAGAGACACCATTCAAGAATTTTGAGGTAAGAGTCTCTTTAAGGCAGCGAGATAAATTTTTTTCATATTTTTCAACTCAGCTTAATTTAAGAGATTTAGTAAGTAGTTGCTACCGCTTTGTTTGCAAGTGAACTGTTTTGTATTTACCCTAAATTTTTCATATTACTTAGATTTTGTTTTCCTTATATTAGACAATTCCTATATTTTAATGTTTGTTTGATTCGAATGTGAGGGAAAATAGGGAATTCTGAGAATTGAAGTATTCATTATGGTTCTCTTGTAATTCACTAGAACTGTACTTACCTCATACCTTTTTGTTTTCTAACCATTTGTTGTGGCCTAGGGGTCAAGCGTATTAGGATCTAAAATATTATTGTAAAATACAACTGAATATTGACATTAAGAAATTGATTTTTAATGAGGAGCCGAAGGGATACAAACGTCCATCACATCTCGAACCATAAATCGATTAAGCTACCAATCCACTTCGAACACGTTCATTTAATACAAACAGATACATCCTCAGACTACACATGTCCAATTCCCCGTTCATAATTCAAATTATTATACATGAAATGGCGACATACTATTATTACATATTATTAAAGTCTTAAATGAAATCCATCACTTTCGTATTCTTCTTTATATCTAAATTTCACATCTAGACTCGCTATAAAATGCATACATAATTTAAAGCAGAAAGGAACATAGGCAAAAACAGAAAGGAATATACGGGAGGTTGTTAACTAAAGTGAAGAATCTATACACATAATGTTATACAATTTATGCATTCAGTCACATATATTTGCTTCTTTGATGTTTCAATCAATTTTTTAAGAGAATATTGTACACGGACCATAAGTATAAATTGGTCGTGGTCTCTCCATGGATTACACTTAAGACTAGAGCAAGACTGAACCCGTGTAGTTTATGCAGACTGCTTCTCCATTGGTTGCATGACAACACTGGCAAATCAATCCCAACATTCCCTATAATTTCGAATTACCTCCTCTATTGTAATATCCGGGACATAATGTGTAACTGTTTCTATCAATAAATAATATTATGTGATTATATATGATTATTATGTGATTTTGGTGAATTATCTAATGATTGGTGTTGTTGTGTGGATGTTTATATGTGGTAGAGTATAGGCATGTTAATTTTATTATGTCCAGCATAAATATAGATAATTATGGTATTTTTTCTGGTAATTTTTGGATTGTTATACGATTTTTATAATGATTTATGAATTATTAATTATTTTCTGAATAATTACAAAACTATTTTATAAAGCCCGGAATCGTCCAACTTCAAACCGTTTTTGCGTTTTTACAACCGAAACTCTTCAAAAAATTCCTTCCTAACCCAATCTGATAATTTCGGACATTTTCCATGATTTGACTTTTTTGTTCGGATTACGGTTTGACCCGTGCGTTGTCCCGGCGCAAAATTTTCGATACTATAACCATTTCGATAACATTATCTTCAAATAAAGTGTTTTATAAGAAGCCCGTCTTGATAATTATCCAAAAGTTTTAATAGTTATCCAAAAGTTTTGATAATTATCCAAAACAGGTTGATAGTTATCCAAATATTGTCGAATCGGATCGTTTTGCAGTTTTTTTAGCGGCAAAGTAACTTATTTTTTTATCCAATATGATCTAACACGTATTAATATTCCATAAATATAAATAGCCTATTTATTATTTCATTTTATTCATATAATCATAATCGATCAGTAAAAATATAGAAAATACAGAGAAAACTCTGTAAAATCGTCACGTTCTTCAGAATCAAACTCAAATTCGAAAGCGTTATCGACTCGAATCAAGCGTGCCATATACCGAATCGAAGCTCCGGAAAAGTTCTTTTCATAATCAATCATCCATTTCAGTGCAAGAAATCTAGGTGATTTTCTTATTTAATTATTTTAATTCGAATTAATTAATGATTAAAATAGGAATTTTTGATGTTGATGTTTTTTATATAATTGATGATTGTATCTTGTAGATAATTTTATCTTTTCATTTGGTATATTATATGTCAAATTTGGAGTCACTACAAGAAAAATGCAATCAGACAACACCGATCAGACAACACTCGACCAAAAAAGTGTTGCCCGAATTTTTCATACAACGGTTTTTCTGCAACCAAAAAACTGGTGTTGTCTGAAGTTGATTACTACAAGCAATTAAAAAAATTTGTCTAGTAAACAAATCAGACAAGTGTTTTCAAAATCAAGGGTGTTGTGCGAATGGGAAGGCTTTAATATTAATACAATGCTTTAAAATCCATTGTCTAGTTGATGGAGACAGACAATCCTTTCTAAAGTGATGTTGTGCAAATGAGTAAGTTTGCACAACGAGTTTTAGAATGCATTGTCTGAAAATGATTGAGATAACGTATAGTTTAACAGTTGTGGAAATGAGACAAGTGTTTTTTCTATGGTTATTTAAGCTTGAATCGCACAATGTACAAATTAGGTGTTGTCTAATGATACCTCATAGACAAGTGTTTTACCCTATATTGTATACCACCTATATCAGACAATGGTCAAATTCTTAAAACAATTGTCTTTCTTACCAAATTTAAAAACATGTGCATAACAAAATGTTCAAATAAACATTGTCCTGATTTATTACACTAAAATAGTAAACATTTAAAAAACAATTCCAAACAATTAATTTTAAATTTTTTAAAACTACAAATTCTAATTAAATCCACTTTCATCCAGATTAAATATTTAAATTTTATATTTCAAAATAGTTTAATTATCTACTTTATAATTAACAAAAAAATAATCACAAGTACTTCAAATTTATATTGTTAATTGTTCAATTCAAACAAGTGTTTTTCGACAAACACGTTGTATTAATCTAACTATACAAGTTTTTTTAAAATAAAACACTTGTAATAGTCAGACAACCGTTATCGATATTATAATCTGTTGTAAAATTTATAATACTGCAACAATCTTAAAGAAAAAATCGTTGTACAATTCCAATAACGGTATTTCCTAAAAAACGCTTATGTAAAGTAACTTACCACAACAAGATTTTAGGAAAAACCGTTGTCTATACTTTACTAGTTTTTATTTTTTTTCGGAATACTTATATGCCACCGTTTATTAATTTATACGAGTAATCAATACTTACACCAAATTAATTTGTGTTTATTAAGATTTGAAATCACCTTTTTCATAGAATTTTGAATTCTTTTACCTATTAGTATTAGACGTTAGACGAATATTAATAGCGCAACAGATAATCACATTGATGAGGACCATAACGTGTAGATTAAGTTAAAAATGTAACTCATAATCTCTATTTGTTGGTTTTGTGGACTTCGTACGGACGTTAATAGCGTTAACTTACGAATATTACTCATAATAACATAAAGCAGCACATAATCTATATACTAACTTACAGATATAAGTCATAATAACGATATTAGGATTTAGTTGACATTATCTACGAATGTTAATTATGCTACTTTTCAGATATAACTCGTTATAATATTATTCGGCGTATCATATGTGTGCTAACCTACAAATATACCTAATAATTACACTTCAAATTTACATTGTTAATTGTTCAATTCACACAAGTGTGTTTCGAAAAAGAACGTTGTATAAATCTACCTTATACAAGTATTTTTAAAATAAACACTTGTAACATTCAGACAACCGTTATCGATATTTACAATCTGTTGTAAAATTTATAATACTACAACAATCTTAAAGAAAAAACCGTTGTAGAATTCCAACAACGGTATTTCCGAAAAAACACTTATATAAAGTAACTTACCACAACATGATTTTAGAAAAAACCGTTGTCTATACTTTTACTAGTTTTTAATTTTTTTTCGGAATAATTATATGCCACCGTTTATTAATTTATACGAGTAACCAATAACTTACACCAAATTAATTTTTGTTTATTCAGATTTGAAATCATCTTTTTATATTTTTTGAATTCTTTTACCTATTCGGATTAGACGTTACACGAATATTAATAGCGTCAACTAGATTATCAATCGATGAGGACATAACATGTAGATTAAGTTAAAAATATAACTCGTAATATCTATTTGTGTTTTTGTAGACTTCATACAGACGTTAATGGCGTTAACTACGAATATTACTCATAACAACATAAAGCACACATAATCTATATACTAACATACAGATATAAGTCATAGTAACGATATCGGATTTAGTTGACATTATATACGAATTTTAATAGTGCTACTTTTCAGATATAACTCGTTATAATATTATTCGGCGTATCATATGTATGCTAACCTACAAATATACCTAATAATTACACTTCAAATTTACATTGTTAATTGTTCAATTCAAACAAGTGTTTTTCGAAAAAGCACGTTGTATTAATCTACCTTATACAAGTATTTTTAAAATAAAACACTTGTAACATTCAGACAACCGTTATCGATATTTATAATCTGTTGTAAAATTTATAATACTACAACAATCTTAAAGAAAAAACCGTTGTAGAATTCCAACAACGGTATTTCCTAAAAAACACTTATGTAAAGTAACTTACCACAACATGATTTTAGAAAAAATCGTTGTCTATACTTTTACTAGTTTTTAAGAAAATTTCGGAATAATTATATGCCACCGTTTATTAATTTATACGAGTAACCGATAACTTACACCAAATTAATTTGTGTTTATTAAGATTTGAAATCATCTTTTTCATAGATTTTTGAATTCTTTTACCTATTTGGATTAGACGTTACACGAATATTAATAGCGTCAACTAGATTATCACATTGATTGATATAACATGTAGATTAAGTTAAAAATATAACTCGTAATATCTATTGTTGGTTTTGTAGATTTCATACAGACGTTAATGGCGTTAACTTACGAATATTATCTAATAAATATAACAACATAGTTATACATATTAAATTGTTGTGGATATTGA
>NW_027420955.1:0-10276 GCF_009905375.1 Apium graveolens | reverse complement strand
AATTGAAATTTTAGCACAAACCCAAAACTCGACTTCACCAATCTTGATAAAAACTAACAAACTTATATCCACATCATCCTTGTGATCTCAGATGATAACAAGCATCAAAACATACAAACAACCCCTCTAAATCTGAAACCGAATTTAAGTTAAAAGAAATAAAATTAAAATACGAAATGGAAAAATAATTAACCTTATTCGATGATTTTGATATGGATACGATCGTCTCGTCGAGAGCTTAGATTTGACTATTCATACGCTCCATTGGATTCCGATAACGCCTTCAAATCTCGTTTGATTGCGAAGAACACGGTTCGTTTCTCTGGATATGAAATTATTTAACTGTATAATTGTGTTTTTCTGTATAAATAAAATACAGTATCGGCTATTTATATTTAGGGAATATTGGTTTGTGTTGGATCGTATTGGATCGATAAATTAGTTACTTAGCCGCTAAGTAACTGCAAAAACGATCCGATTTGATACCCGTATTGGATAATTATCCAAACCGGGATTCTTATAAATACTTTATACGAAAATAATGTATATATCCCGTCTTTCGAGAATACGGGTTTTGTTGATATATCGAAATAATTATTGTATCGAAAATCTTGCGCCGGGACGCGTACGGGTCAAACGTAATCCGGATTGAAAAAGTCAAAAACACGGAAAATGTCCGAAATAACCAGATCAAGTTAGGAAAAAGTTTTCGGAAGAGTTTCGGGTTGTAAAAACGTAAAACGGTTAAAGTTGGACGATTCCCGGCTTTATAAAATAATTTTGTAATTATTCAGAAAATAATTAATAATTCATAATCAATATAAATCATACAACAATACAAAAATTAACAGAAAAATATCCTAATTATCTATATTTTATTCTGGTCATAGTAAAATTAACATACTTATACTTTACCACATATAAGCATCCACATATCCACACCGATCATCAGATAATTCACCAAAAATCACATAATAATAACATAAAATCATTTATTGATAAAAATAATTACACGCGATATCCCGGATATTACACAACTACAGACAAAGTTTAACTATAATTAAACTTTACTTAACAATTTAATAACAAGTAGCATGAATACATGGCATCAGAGTTTAAAACTATTATCAGATTTTAACAGATACTAATACATAAGGTAAAGATACCACACTCTAATTACTACTACAGATCTCAATTTATCATCAGAGTTTAAGAATTGTCCTGAGATCATTCCCAATTCATTCACCAATCTTGTAAAGGTGGCTTCGCAGAGTGGTTTGGTGAAGATGTCTGCTAACTGCTGATCTGTAGGCACAAAGTGCAATTTCATTGTACCTTCCATTACATGTTCCCTTATGAAATGGTAACTTATGCTGATATGTTTAGTCATTGAATGTTGTACCGGATTTTCTATCATTGCAATAGCACTTTGATTATCACAATATATAGGAATTTGAGAATATTTTAACCCATAATCCAATAACTGATTCTTCATCCAAAGTATTTGAGCACAACAGCTTCCTGCAACTATGTACTCAGCTTCAGCAGTTGATGTGGAAATTAACTTTTGTTTCTTGCTAAACCAAGCAACCAATCTGCCACCAAGAAATTGGCGGCTTCCTGAGGTGCTTTTCCTGTCTATTTTGCATTCTGCAAAATCAGCATCTGAATATCCAATTAGCTTAAAATATGAATCTCTTGAAATACCATAATCCAAGATTCATGGTGCCTTTAAGATATCTAAAAATTCTTTTTACAGCTAACATATGTGGTTACCTTGGATCAGCTTGGAACCTTGCACACAGACCGGTAGTATATATGATATCAGGTCTACTAGCAGTCAAATATAGGAGTCAGCCAATCATACCTCTGTAGTTAGTTATATCTACTCTTAAACTCTGATAGCAGGGATTTTTTCCAGTCATATGTCCTGAGCATTTACTGTCCAAGACTAGAAAATTCTTCCTATTACCCTATAATCAAATTTACAGTTAAATAGTGCTTTTAAGGACCCAAACTTGCTTGGATCCTTTGACCTTTTTAAGTTTGTTAACATTTGCAGCTGAAGACTTTAAATCAGAGTTTATGCTAACATTCTTAATATTACAATTTACACATGCATATTTTACTTAGATTTATTCAAAGAGGTTTTCAGTTTATAGTCATAATACAAACTGTGATACTCTTTACATGTGTAAATTGAATGCCAAACACTATCACAATGAAAACATGGATTCTGTGATTTATCTAACTGTTCTATTCCTAAACCCTGACTTAGGAGGAACATTATTTATCCCTTTATTCTTCCTGCATGCAACAACAAGATGATTAGCACTACCACAGTTAAAACAGACCTTTCTAGGTGCATTAGAGATGGGTTTGTATTTATTCTCCTTATTAACACCTTCTTTTCCATTCCCATTAAATAGGTTATTTTTCCTTATTTTTCATTTTAACATCCTTCAGCTTTTGCTTAAGCTGCTTCTGAGTCATTAAACCAACATTTATTGATTTTGCATGAACAGGTTTTGTTAGGAGGGCGAAAACACGCACTAATATTCACGCAAGTATACGCGTTCGCAAGTAATATAGAATACTTTCTAGTTCGTTCCCTCAGAGACTCAGACTAAATTATTGTCTAATTAAACTCACTCACCAATGTATGATTACTTCTCAATGTTAAGATAATAACACTTAAAATTGTTGATTAAATATTAACTATAATTAACTACTTAATTAACCACTTAACTAACACTTCAATTTATCAATAATAAAACACTCATGAGATCACAACTTCATTATTACTTCCTTCTATAGCCATTGTTATTACCTTTAGCATGTGACAGTGATGATATTAATCGAATAACACAAACTGATAAAAGCCAACTTTCATTGTACTAATACCATTCTACCAAGCATCCACAATTAAGATAGAAGTTGAATAGTCATCAATTATGTTGAGTTCCTATATGTCTACAGAAATTGACAACACAACGATTTAAGCACAAGTTATTCCTTTTGATTACATAGGGCAAATAAAACTGTTAGAGTTACCCACTAATCATGCACAACGTACATGAACCTATGCTAGCATGGCAAGTTCTAAATCTCAAGATCCACCGTCGCTTCACAAGAGATTAACACCCTATCTTATATGTTCGCGACGCACATAAGACGAATACGCACAACCAATACTAGATATCATGCAATCATCACACACTAAAGTATTAAACAATTAACTAAAGAATTCCATAATAAATCCGTTGCAACCCCATGATCACGATTAGCCCATAATAGAACTTATCGCCATCATGGGTTCATATGAAATCATGATAAACAAACACAAGAAAATAATAACTAAACTAATTATATTAAAACAGAGTACGTCACAAGAGTAAATAAGTCAAAGCAAGAAAACTAGCATCCAACGTTACAACGAAACAAGAATCACAAGAATATATGCTTCCTCTTCGTTGCGGTGTGCTAAATCGGTCTTCTTCCTTATCTCCTTCGCTTCTTGCGTAAAACACAATCTAAAACATAATCCCCTACTCTCTGAAAACGTCTCAAATCTACCTATATAATAGTCCCATAAAACTCAGATTACATAGAAGTTGGAAGCCAACAGAAGTAGAAGTCTAAAATAATTTATCTTTTTCCCCGACCCTGCGCGGCCGCTCAGCATAGCTGCGCGGGCGCGCAGGCTGCTGCGCGGCCGCTCAGCATTGCTGCGCGGGCGCGCAGGCCCTACTGGAAAAATCCAGGTTTGCTCCGTTTCTTCGCCGTAATCTGCCCATTCCTTTCCTCTCGCAATGGTGAACACATGCCAAGGCTTATTCTTGATGATTCCTCCCCCGAAATGCAACTAATACCCTGAAATGCATAAACACTAGAAAAACGCATCAAATACACAAAATACTTGATTTCAAGACACCAATTTAAGCCATTTTAAGACGTTCTAAGTGGTATAAAATGCCACTTATCACACCCCCAAACTTAAATCGATGCTTGTCCTCAAGCGTCACAGACTCAAAACAAATAAAATATGCATGAATGCAATCTATATGAAAATGCAACGATCCCCCTTACTACAATTAACCAACCAAATTGTCACATCTCAACGAATGCAGTTAGACAACTAAAGATCAATAAACTCATGCAAACGGACATACAGCCAGAAACGTGGTGTGTGCAAATGCTTAACAGATATGCTTCGGAACTAGACCAATTACTATGACTAGACTATCCTCAAGGCAATCCTACGATTATACAAAGAATAAAAATTCTAGGCACAAAGTGATATACAACACTACAAGAACTCTGGAGCTTACTACGGAATCGTGCTTTTTATTTACAACTCAAATGCTTATTTGACCGTGCAATGAGTGAGGTCCACAAAAGACTTATACAATGGTATCCATGTAACGAGCGTTAGGTTAGCGGATCCCAGACTCTAAAAGCCTTAGGTCACTAGGCACAAAGTCCCCTAAGAACTTAATAACTCGAATACCAAAGAGCCCACTCTTGATCAATTATGCAATTTTTTTTTTTTTTATAACTTCTGAGCAAGTGCGTTTCGCTCCATCTTGCTCAACCCTAGACTACTCGCAACATATGCGAGCCGGCTACTAGCCATTTGACGCCTAGCCACAACTAGCAACAACTTCCATATTTTTTTCTCCAAAATTTTTTTCTTTTTCATGTTTTATCACTAAGAACCTATAATCGAATTCTAAGCATAATAAGTAGATTGACCTTGAAAACAACCAAATCATAACAACAATCTAGCCCTTACGCATTCTTTAAGACTTAGTGGACTTACAATTGTTTCTAGCATGCATATCAACCTACACAACTTAATATCACTTTAATGCTATCACTACACTCGCATCAATATCACAATTCAGTCGATAAATCATTGCAAAAGGGATCATGTAAATGCATGAGCTACATGACATTCATAAAAAAAACTATATGGCATAAATTATGCAACTATATGAACTAAACTATCATGAATATGCAACTAAATGACACACACACAATATTCCTTAACTACCACCCCCAAACTAAAAATCTTCACTGTCCTCAGTGAAAGTAGTAGAAAGGAACACAGGGTATACCTACTCGGAGTCATCATCATCACCCTCAGTGGGTGGAGTATCAGGCGGCGGGTATGCAGAGTCCTCACCAAAAACTGGCCACTGGATATCAGCTCCAAGGCCTCGAAAAGCAGTCCCTAACGCAAGGGTGAGCTCCTGAGCAAACCTGCTCTGCGTCTCATACATGGCATCCATCCGCCGTGAAAGCCTCCTATACTGGGCATCACCCATCCCAGCACCCTCCTGAGCTCTCGAAGAACCAGCCTCACCACGCCCTGGCCTAGCCATAGTAGCACCTCGTGCTGGACGCCCTCCTGGAAGACGATAACCCAGCCCATGCTCCTCAGGCTCACCACCGGTCCACTCCTGCATCCCATTCAGAGTGCCAGAATCATCGGAGCTGCTGGCAACTGCAACTGCTCATGAGCCGGCCAGTTCACTCCCACTGCTCGGCATAGCTTCGTAACCGTGGATGCATAAGGGATGTTCATATGCTTTGCTCCCCTCAAAAACTTCAGAATTCCTTGGTAGATAAACTCACCAAGGTCCACATAGTATCCTCATTCAGAATTCCCCACAACAACTGTGCTCTCTCAACTGTGACCTCGTGTGCATGTGAAGAAGGCAAAATATTAGCACATATAAATGCATTCCATGCACGGGCATACCTGTTCATGGCGATCGCCGGAAAGTGACGATACTCATTATTGCTGGACTGCGGTTCCAAACTGTGCCCGGTCGACAGAGAGTCGCACAAATCAAATCCAAGTCAAAATCCTCAGCAGTCTTTTCATTCCAGTTCTCCTCCTCGGGCTTCCTCTCTCGCTGTCCAATCACACGGCGAATCGCCGCAGGATGATAATCAACCGTCAGCCCACGGACTACAGAAAACCCATTCTTTTCAGCCTTCGCGTTCGCGTAGAACTCGCGAACAACGCTCATCGGTACTGCTTCGGGTGACTCACAAAAAGCTATCCACCCCTTCTCTGCAATCATGGGCAACAACTCACCATCCCTCCCTGATGGTAAAAACCCCCTCTCCTTCAGAATCGGCTTCCCCAACAGCCTAGTGTACTCCTCCTCCGCAGCTCTGTCAGTTAACCGAGGCCTTGCAGCAGTACCCCTCGATGAATCAGCAGTAGGAACTGTGCTGCTGCTGTCAATAGTGCGTGCTCTCTTGGGTGCCATTGATTCGTGAATAAAGTGTGTAAGAACTGATTTTTGATGTTTGTGAGAGGGTTTAAGTGTAGGAAGTTTTGTGGGATATGTAGGATAGGTGTATGTATATTAGGGTGTGGATTAGATTAGGGTTTGGGAATTAAGGGATAAAATGATGGGGTAGTGGGAACAATTCGTGGGTTTATGGGCTAAAACTGTTTTTGTGTTTTTTTGTTTTTTTTTTTTTTCTGAACTGTAAAAAATTTTCTGGAACTCGACCCCTGCGCGGCCGCTCAGCATAGCTGCGCGGCGCGCAGAGGGTCTCTGGAATTTTTTTCAGCCCCTGTTTTCTGATTTTTTTGTGTTTTTGGATAGGTTATTAACTTCTAAGGGTTCCTGTAACAACAATTCATGGGTTGCCTCCCACGCAGCGCTTCTTTTTCGTCATTAGCTTGACGTTCCGTACCTTTCTCAAGTAGTCAACAAAATGGCACTAACCACCTCTCGGTTTGCCATGTCCCCATAGTAGTGCTTCAACCGCTGACCGTTAACCTTGAATGCTTGGTCCGAATCATTCTCAAAAATTTCCACCGCTCCATGTGGAAACACAGTTTTGACAATAAAAGGTCCAGACCACCTTGATTTCAACTTCCCAGGAAAAAGTCGGAGCCGAGAGTTGAATAAAAGAACTTGTTGCCCTGGCACAAATAACTTAGGATGTAGCTTCCTATCGTGCCACCTCTTCACCTTTTCCTTATACATTTTGTTATTCTCGTACGCTTGAAGTCGAAATTCATCAAGTTCATTAAGCTGAAGCATTCTTTTCTTACCAGCTGCATCTAAATCCAGGTTCAATTTCTTCAATGCCCAGTAGGCCTTATGCTCAAGCTCCGCCGGTAGATGACATCCCTTACCGTACACCAACTGAAACGGTGACATCCCAAGTGGAGTTTTGTATGCTGTTCTGTAAGCCCAAACAGCTTCATCGAGCTTTAAAGACCAATCCTTCCTTGACGGACAAACAACCTTCTCTAGAATGCGCTTTATCTCTCTGTTAGACACTTCCGCTTGACCATTTGTTTGCGGATGATAGGCAGTAGCTACTCGATGATTCACATTATAACGCTGCATCATAGAAGTGAACTTACGGTTGCAAAAATGCGATCCTTCATCACTTATGATTACCCGAGGTGTTCCAAACCTTGTGAAAATTTGCTTATGAAGAAAATTTAGCACTGCCTTTGCATCATTTGTCGGTAAAGCTTTAACTTCGACCCATTTTGAGACATAATCGACTGCCAGCAAGATGTACTGATTATTGCAAGACGATAAAAGGCCCCATGAAATCGATTCCCCACATCAAAGACCTCGACTTCAAGCATCACATTTAATGGCATCTCATCCTTCCTTGACAAATTTCCCACTCTTTGGCAACGATCACACCTTAAAACAAACTGATGAGCATCCTTGAACAAAGTAGGCCAGAAAAAACCTGCTTGCAGAATACGAGCTGCCGTCTTCTCACCTCCATAGTGTCCACCATAAACCGTGGAATGGCAGTCTCGTAATATCCCCTCCGTCTCACAGAACGGGATACATCTCCTGATGATCTGGTCAGCTCCCTGTCTAAACAAATATGGTTCATCCCACATATACCACTTCACCTCATGCAGAAACTTCTTCTTTTGAGCGGATGTCAAATTAAGAGGCATTATATTGCTGACGAGATAGTTTACAATATCTGCAAACCATGGTTCTTCCTCCTGAATTGCAAACAACTGCTCATCCGGAAAAGATTCATTGATTAACGTCCTATCTTGTGAAGTAGAATCGGGATTCTCCAACCTAGAGAGATGGTCAGCTACTTGATTCTCAGTACCTTTTCTATCTTTGATCTCTAACTCAAATTCCTGAAGTAAAAGCACCCAACGAATGAGTCTCGGCTTCGAATCCTTCTTAGAAACCAGATAGCGAATAGCTGCATGATCAGTGAATACTGTTACTTTCGTACCAAGCAGATAAGATCGAAATTTCTCAAAGCCAAAGACTATAGCCAAAAGCTCCTTCTCAGTAGTGGTGTAGTTCAATTGGGCACCATTTAAAGTCTTACTCGCATAGTAGACCACATGGAAGATTTTTCTTGCGCTGTCCCAGAACTGCACCTACCGCATAATCACTCGCATCACACATCATCTCAAACGGTTCTGTCCAATCTGGTGCTGTAATAACTGGTGCAGTGATCAAACTCTTCTTGAGAGTCTCGAATGCTGCCAAACATTCATCATCAAATTTGAAAGGCACATCTTTCTCAAGCAAATTGCACAACGGCTTAGATATCTTTGAAAAGTCCTTGATGAATCGCCGATAAAAACCCGCATGACCAAGAAAACTACGGATTCCTTTCACAGAATTGGTGGGGGAAGATTTTCAATGACTCCCACCTTGGCCTTGTCCACCTCCAGACCCTTGCTAGAGACCTTATGCCCAAGGATAATGCCTTCACGCACCATAAAATGACATTTCTCCCAATTAAGCACCAAATTAGTTTCCACGCATCTTTTGAGTACGGCGCGCAGATTATTCAAACATTCATCATATGAGTGTCCAAACGGAGAAGTCATCCATGAACACTTCGACGTTATTTCCAATCATGTCAGAGAATATAGCCATCATACATCTCTGAAAGGTGGCCGGGGCGCCACATAACCCAAACGAAACTCTGCGAAAAGCAAATGTGCCAAATGGACAAGTGAAGGTAGTCTTTTCCTGATCCTCTGGTGCAATACAAATCTGATTATACCCGGAATAACCATCCAGAAGACAAAAATACTCATGTCCCGCCAATCTGTCAAGCATTTGATCAATAAATGGAAGAAAGTGATCCTTCCTTGTGGCTTTGTTCAATTTTCTATAATCCATGCATACTCTCCATCCTGTAACTGTTCGAGTAGGGATGAGCTCATTCTTTTCATTTGCGACCACAGTGATACCTCCCTTTTAGGTACACATTGTACGGGGCTCACCCACGAGCTGTCAGAAATAGGATAAATGATGCCTGCATCTAGCCATTTCAGAATTTCTTTCTTCACCACCTCCTTCATGATGGGATTCAGTCTTCGCTGTTGTTCCACAGTTGGCTTACTACCTTCCTCTAGCAGAATTTTATGCATACAATATGAAGGACTTATCCCCTTGATGTCTGCTATGGTCCATCCTATAGCCGATTTGAATTCTCTCAAAATCCTTAAGAGCTTGTCTTCCTCACTACCTGAAAGGTCAGCTGAAATAATAACAGGTAACGTAGATGAATCACCTAAAAAAGCATACCTCAAGTGTTCAGGTAATGGTTTAGCTCCAAGGTAGGTGCTTCCTCTATTGATGGTTTGAGCTTCCCTTCAGCATTCTTAAGGTCAGAAGTACCAAGAGATTCAAATGGTATGTCCAGCTTTCGCTTCCATGGAGAAGCGTTCAGATATTGTAATTGCTCGTTGCTATCTTCATCATCGCTGTCAAAATCCCCCAATAAGGCCTTTTCCAATGCATCAGACATTAGCATGTGATCGAGTTCCGAAGTAACCGCAGTATCAATCATGTAATAACCCCAATTTTTGGGAAATTTTGAAACCCTTATGAATAGTGTTTTTGCTGAATGAGAAAACTTTTCATGCCACACTATGTAGGGGTTCTGATATGGATATTCTGAGATTTTATTAGTACTTTATATGGGATATAAGTGTATGTAAAGATCGTCAGAATCCAAATCCGAACACTTTGATTTTTCCCGGAAATCCAATAGATACGGAAAGAATTGAGTAAGGTAGCAGGATAAAAGGATTTAAATTAAAGGATTATAATAGGATCATAAAATGGAATATAATGTATTGAGAAAGGTTAAGGGAACCTAAGTAATAAGATCCCGGGTATGATCCCTCAAACGATAAACGAAAACGAAAGTTAAGCGAACAGTATAACAGATCAGCGGTCATTAGGCAAATAATTAGGAAGTTAATCAAAGGGAT
>NW_027420954.1:0-11937 GCF_009905375.1 Apium graveolens | reverse complement strand
CCCTATGGATTTATGGAATTGCATTTGCGTTTATTTGGGGTCGTCCGTAAGTGAATCGGTGAAACGAATGGAACTATGTATCCGAATAATTCTCGTAGGCAGTAATACACGAGGTATGGTGCAAAACTGGAGGCGGCCATTTTATGGATATCTTTTCATAATTTATCGTATGATTTATGAAATTGCATTCGCGTTTATTTGGGTCGTCCGTAAGTGAATCGGGGTTGAAAAACGAATGGAACTAGGTTTCCGAATAATTCTTGTAGGCAGTAGTACATGAGGTATGGTGAAAAAATTGAGGAGGCCCATTTTATGGATATCTTTTCATAATTTATCCCTATGGATTTATGAAATTCCATTCGCATTTATTTGGGGACGTCCGTAAGTGAATCGGGGCTGAAACGAATGGGACTAGGTTTCCGAATAATTCTCGTAGGCAATAGTACACGAGGTATGGAGCAAAAATTGAGGCGGCCCGTTTTATGGATATCTTTTCATAATTTCCCTATGGATTTATGAAATTGCATTCGCGTTTATTTGGGGTCATCCGTAAGTGAATCGGGGCTGAAACGAATGAAACTAGGTTTCCGAATAATTCTCGTAGGCAGTTGTACACGAGGTATGTAGCAAAAATTGAGGCGGCCCATTTTATGGATATATTTTCATAATTTCCCTATGTATTTATGAAATTACATTAGCGTTTATTTGGGGTCGTCCGTAAATGAATCGGGGCTGAAACGAATGGAACTGGGTTTCCGAATAATTCTCGTAGGGAGTAGTAGTACACGAGATATGGAGCAAAAATTGAGGCGGCCAGTTTTATAGATATCTTCTAATAATTTATCCCAATGGATTTATGAAATTGCATTCGCGTTTATTTGGGGTTGTCCGTAAGTGAATCGGGGCTGAAATGAATGGAATTCGGTTTCCGAATAATTCTCTAGGCGTAGACACGAGGTATTCAGCAAAAATTGAGGCAACTCGTTTTGTGGATATCTTCTAATAATTTATCCCTATGGATTTATGAAATTGCATTCGCGTTTATTTGGGGTCGTCCGTAAGTGAATCGGGGCTGAAACGAATGGAAGTGGGTTTCCGAATAATTCTCGTAGGCAGTAGTACACGAGGTATGGAGCAAAAATTGAGGCAGCCCGTTTTATGGATATCTTTTCGTAATTTATCCCTATGGATTTATGAAATTACATTTACATTTATTTGGGGTCATCCGTAAATGAATCAGGGCTAAAACGAATGGAACTGGGTTTCCGAATAATTCTCGTAGGCAGTAGTAGTGCACGAGGTATGGAGCAAAATTGAGGCGGCCAGTTTTATGGATATCTTCTAATAATTTATCCCTATGGATTTATGAAATTTCATTCGCGTTTATTTGGGATCGTCCGTAAGTGAATCGGGGCTGAAACGAATGAAACTGGGTTCCGAATAATTCTCGTAGGCAGTAGAACACGAGGTATGGAGCAAAAATTGAGGCATCCCGTTTTATTGATATCTTTTCATAATTTATCCCTATGGATTTATGCAATTGCTTTCGCATTTATTTGGGGACGTCCGTAAGTGAATCGGGGCTGAAACTAATGGAACTGGGTTTCCCAATAATTCTCGTAGGTGTAGTACACGAGGTATGGAGCAAAATTGAGGTGTCCCGATTTATGGATATATTTTCATAATTTATCCCTATGGATTTATGAAATTACATTCGCGTTTATTTGGGGACGTTCATATGTGAATCAGGGCTGAAACGAATGGAACTAGGTTTCCGAATAATTCTCGTAGGGAGTAGTACACAAGGTATGGTACAAAAATTGAGGCAGCCCATTTTATGGATATCTTTTCATAATTTATCCTATGGATTTATGAAATTGCATTCGCGTTTATTTGGGATCGTCCGTAAGTGAATCGGGGCTGAAACGAATGGAACTAGGTTTCCGAATAATTCTCGTAGGCAGTAATATACGAGGTATGGTGAAAAAATTGAGGTGGCCCATTTTATAGATATTTTTCATAATTTATCCCTATGAATTAATGAAATTGCATTCGCGTTTATTTGGGGACGTCCGTAAGTGAATCGGGGCTGAAACGAATGGAACTAGGTTTCCGAATAATTCTCGTAGGCAGTAGTAGTACACGAGGTATGGAGCAAAAATTGAGGTGGCTCGTTTTGTGGATATCTTTTCATAATTTATCCCTATGGATTTATTAAATTGCATTCACGTTTATTTGGGGTCGTCCGTAAGTGAATCGGGGCTGAAACGAATGAAACTGGGTTTCCGAATAATTCTCGTGGGCAGTAGTACACGAGGTATGGAGAAAAAATTGAGGCGGCCCGTTTTATGGATATCTTTTCATAATTTATCCCTATGGATTTATGAAATTACATTCGCTTTTATTTGGCGTCGTCCGTAAATGAATCGGGGCTGAAACGAATGGAACTGGGTTTCCGAATAATTCTCGTAGGGAGTAGTAGTACACGAGGTATGGAGCAAAAATTGAGGCAGCCAATTTTATGGATATCTTCTAAAAATTTATCCCTATGGATTTATGAAATTATATTCGCGTTTATTTGGGGTCGTCCGTAACTGAATCGGGGCTGAAACGAATGGAACTGGATTTCCGAATAATTCTCTAGGCGTAGTACACGAGGTATTGAGCAAAAATTGAAGCAACCCATTTTATGGATATCTTTTAATAATTTATCCCTATGGATTTATAAAATTGCATTCGCGTTTATTTTGGGTCGTCCGTAAGTAAATCAGGGTTGAAACGAATGCAACTAAGTTTTCGAATAATTCTCCTAGGCAGTAGTACACAAGGTGTGCAGCAAAAATTGAGGCGGCCCATTTTATTGATATCTTTTCATAATTTATCCCTATGGATTTTTGAAATTGCATTTGCGTTTATTTGGGGTCGTCCGAAAGTGAATCGGGGCTGAAACGAATGGAACTATGTATCTGAATAATTCTCGTAGGCAGTAATACACGAGGTATGGTGCAAAAATGGAGGCGGCCCATTTTATGTATATCTTTTCATAATTTATCCTATGGATTTATGAAATTGCATTTGCGTTTATTTGGTGTCGTCCGTAAGTGAATCGGGGTTGAAACGAATGGAACTAGGTTTCCGAATAATTCTTGTAGGCAGTAGTACATGAGGTATGGTGAAAAAATTGAGGAGGCCCGTTTTATGGATATCTTTTCATAATTTATCCCTATGGATTTTTGAAATTGCATTCGCGTTTATTTGGGGACGTCCGTAAGTGAATCGGGGCTGAAAGGAATGGGACTAGGTTTCCGAATAATTCTCGTAGGCAGTAGTACACGAGGTATGGAGCAAAAATTGAGGCGGCCCGTTTTATGGATATATTTTCATAATTTATCCCTATGTATTTATGAAATTACATTAGCGTTTATTTGGGGTCGTCCGTAATTGAAATCGGGGCTGAAACGAATGGAACTGGGTTTCTGAATAACTCTCGTAGGCAGTAGTAGTACACGAGATATGGAGCAAAAATTGAGGTGGCCCGTTTTATGCATATCTTTTCATAATTTATCCCTATGGATTTATGAAGTTGCATTCGCGTTTATTTGGGGTCGTTCGTAAGTGAATCGGGGCTGAAACGAATGAAACTAGGTTTCCGAATAATTCTCGTGGGCAGTAGTACACGAGGTATGGAGCAAAAATTGAGGTGGCCCGTTTTATGGATATCTTTTCATAATTTATCCTTATGGATTTATGAAATTGTGTTCGCGTTTATTTGGGACGTCCGTAAGTGAATCGGGGCTGAAACGAATGGAACTAGGTTTCCGAATAATTCTCGTAGGCAGTAGTAGTACACGAGTTATGGAGCAAAAATTGAGGCGTGCCGATTTTATGGATATATTTTCATAATTTATCCCTATGGATTTATGAAATTGCATTCGCGTTTATTTGGGGTTGTCCGTAAGTGAATCGGGGCTGAAACGAATGGAATTGGGTTTCCGAATAATTCTCTAGGCGTAGACACGAGGTATTGAGCAAAAATTGAGGCAACTCGTTTTGTGGATATCTTCTAATAATTTATCCCTATGGATTTATGAAATTGCATTCGCGTTTATTTGGGGTCGTCCGTAAGTGAATCGGGGCTGAAACGAATGGAAGTGGGTTTCCGAATAATTCTCGTAGGCAGTAGTACACGAGGTATGGAGCAAAAATTGAGGCGGCCCGTTTTATGGATATCTTTTCATAATTTATCCCTATGGATTTATGAAATTACATTTACATTTATTTGGGGTCGTCCGTAAATGAATCAGGGCTAAAACGAATGGAACTGGGTTTCCGAATAATTCTCGTAGGCAGTAGTAGTGCACGAGGTATGGAGCAAAAATTGAGGCGGCCAGTTTTATGGATATCTTCTAATAATTTATCCCTATGTATTTATGATATTGCATTCTCGTTTATTTGGGGTCGTCCGTAAGTGAATCGGGGCTGAAACGAATGGAACTGGATTTTCGAATAATTCTCTAGGCGTAGTACACGAGGTATTGAGAAAAAATTGAGGCAACCCGTTTTATGGATATCTTCTAATAATTTATCCCTATGGATTTATAAAATTGCATTCGCATTTATTTGGGGTCGTCCATAAGTGAATCGGGGCTGAAACGAATGGATCTGGGTTACCGAATAATTCTCGTAGGTAGTAGTACACGAGGTATGGAGCAAAAATTGAGGCGGCCCATTTTATTGATATCTTTTCATAATTTATCCCTATGGATTTATGAAATTGCGTTCGCATTTATTTGGGGACGTCCGTAAGTGAATCGGGGCTGAAACGAATGGAACTGGGTTTCCGAATAATTCTCGTAGGCTGTAGTACACGAGGTATGGAGCAAAAATTGAGGCGGCCCGATTTATGGATATCTTTTCATAATTTATCCTTATGGATTTATGAAATTGCGTTCGCGTT
This sequence comes from Apium graveolens, assembly GCF_009905375.1. Lineage (NCBI taxonomy): Eukaryota > Viridiplantae > Streptophyta > Magnoliopsida > Apiales > Apiaceae > Apium > Apium graveolens. The sequence goes on along the minus strand of NW_027420954.1, from coordinate 6,980 downwards.
TAGTTGGGGACGTCCGTAACTGAATCGGGGCTGAAATGAATGGAACTGGATTTCCGAATAATTCTCGTAGGCTGTAGTACACGAGGTATGGAGCAAAAATTGAGGCGGCCCGATTTATGGATAAATTTTTATAATTTATCCCTATGGATTTATGAAAATGCGTTCGCGTTTATTTGGGGACGTCCGTAAGTGAATCGGGGCTGAAACGAATGGAACTAGGTTTCCGAATAATTCTCGTAGGCAGTAGAACACGAGGTATGGAGCAAAAATTGAGGCATCCCATTTTATTGATATCTTTTCATAATTTATCCCTATGGATTTATGAAATTGCTTTCGCGTTTATTTGGGGACGTCCGTAAGTGAATCGGGGCCGAAACGAATGGAACTGGGTTTCCGAATAATTCTCGTAGGCTAGTACACGAGGTATGGAAAAATTAAGGTGTCCCTTTATCGATATATTTTCATAATTTATCCCTATGGATTTGAATTGCATTCGCGTTTATTTGGGGACGTCCGTATGTGAATCAGGGCTGAAACGAATGGAACTAGGTTTCCGAATAATTCTCGTAGGAGTAGTACACGGTATGGTACAAAAATTGAGGCGCCCGTTTTATGGATATCTTTTCATAATTTATCCTATGGATTTATGAAATTGCATTCGCGTTTATTTGGGTCGTCCGTAAGTGAATCGGGGCTGAAACGAATGGAACTAGGTTTCCGAATAATTCTCGTAGGCAGTAGTAGTAGGTATGGTGAAAAATTTGAGGCGGCCCATTTTATGGATATCTTCATAATTTATCCCTATATTATGAAATTGCATTCGCGTTTATTTGGGGTCGTCAAGTGAATCGGGCTGAAATGAATGGAACTAGGTTTCCGAATAATTCTCGTAGGCAGTAGTACACGAGGTATGGAGCAAAAATTGAGGCAGCCTTTTTATCGATATCTTCTAATTTATCCCTATGGATTTATGAAATTATATTCGCGTTTATTTGGGGTCGTCCGTAAGTGAATCGGGGCTGAAACGAATGGAACTGGTTTCCGAATAATTCTCTAGGCGTAGTACACGAGTTATGAGCAAAAATTGAAGCAACCCATTTTATGGATATCTTCTATAATTTATCCCTATGGATTTATAAAAATTGCATTCGCGTTTATTTGGGGTCGTCCGTAAGTAATCAGGGTTGAAACGAATGGAAATAAGTTTCCGAATAATTCTCGTAGGCAGTAGTACACAAGGTATGCAGCAAAAATTGAGGCCCCGTTTTGTGATATCTTTTCATAATTTATCCCTATGGATTTATGAATTGCATTTGCGTTTATTTGGGGTCGTCCGAAAGTGAATCGGGGCTGAAACGAATGTATGTTCCGAATAATTCTCGTAGGCAGTAGTACACGAGGTATGGAGCAAAATTGAGACGGCCCGTTTTATGGATATCTTTTGATAATTATCCCTATGGATTTATGAAATTACATTTACATTTATTTGGGGTCGTTCGTAAAGGGAAAAAAGAATGGAACTGGTTTCCGAATAATTCTCGTAGGCAGTAGTAGTGCACGAGGTATGGAGCAAAAATTGAGGCGCCAGTTTTATGGATATCTTCTAATAATTTTTCCCTATGTATTTATGATTTTCTCTTTAATTGGGGTCGTCCGTAAGTGAATCGGGGCTGAAACGAATGGAACTGGATTTTCGAATAATTCTCTAGGCGTAGTACACCAGTATTGAGCAAAAATTGAGGCAACCCGTTTTATGGATATCTTCTAATAATTTATCCCTATGGATTTATAAAATTGCATTCGCATTTATTGGGGTCGTCCATAAGTGAATCGGGGCTGAAACGAAGGGAACTGGTTACCGAATAATTCTCGTAGTAGTAGTACACGAGGTATGGAGCAAAAATTGAGGCAGCCCATTTTATTGAAATCTTTTCATAATTTATCCCTATGGATTATGAAATTGCGTTCGTTTTTATTTGGGGATGTCCGTAAGTGAATCGGGGCTGAAACGAATGGAACTGGGTTTCCGAATAATACTCGTAGGCTGTAGTACACGAGGTATGGAGCAAAAATTTAGGCGGCCCGATTTATGGATATCTTTTCATAATTTATCCTTATGGATTTATGAAATTGCGTTCGCGTTTATTTGGGGACGTCCGTAACTGAATCGGGGCTGAAATGAATGGAACTGGGTTTCCGAATAATTCTCGTAGGCTGTAGTACACGAGGTATGGAGCAAAAATTGAGGCGGCCTGATTTATGGATAAATTTTTATAATTTATCCCTATGGATTTATGAAATTGCGTTCGCGTTTATTTGGGGACGTCCGTAAGTGAATCGGGGCTGAAACGAATGGAACTAGGTTTCCGAATAATTCTCGTAGGCAGTAGTACACGAGGTATGGAGCAAAAATTGAGGCGTGCTGATTTATGGATATATTTCTAATTTATCCCTATGGATTTATGAAATTTCATTCGCGTTTATTTGGGGACGTCCGTAAGTGAATCGGGGCTGAAACGAATGAAACTAGGTTTCCGAATAATTCTCGTAGGCAGTAGTACACGAGGTATGTAGCAAAAATGAGGCGACCCGTTTTATGGATATATTTTCATAATTTCCCTATGTATTTATGAAATTACATTAGCGTTTATTTGGGGTCATCCGTAAATGAATCGGGCTAAAACGAATGGAACTGGGTTTCTGAATAATTCTCGTAGGCAGTAGCAGTACACGATATGGAGCAAAAATTGAGGCCCCGTTTTATGGATATCTTTTCATAATATATCCCTATAGATTTATGAATTACATTAATGTTTATTTGGGGTCGTCCGAAAGTGAATGGGGCCGAAACGAATGGAACTCTGTATCTGAATAATTCTCGTAGACAGTATATACACGAGGTATGGTGCAAAAATTGAGGCAGCCCGTTTATGGATATCTTTTCATAATTTATCCTATGGATTTATGAAATTGCATTCGCGTTTATTTGGGTCGTCCGTAAGTGAATCGGGCTGAAATGATGAAACTAGGTTTTCGAATAATTCTCCTAGGCGTACACGAGGTATGGTGAAAAAATTGAGGCGGTCCGTTTTATGGATATCTTTTCATAATTTATCCCATGGATTTATGAATTGTATTCGCGTTTATTTGGGGACGTCCGTAAGTGAATCGGGCTGAAACGAATGAAACTAGGTTTCCGAATAATTCTCGTAGGCAGTAGTACACGAGATATGGAGCAAAACTGAGGCGGCCCGTTTTATGGATATCTTTTCATAATTTATCCCTATGGATTTATGAAATTGCATTCGCGTTTATTTCGGTCATCCGTAAGTGAATCGAGGCTGAAACGAATGAAACTAGGTTTCCGAATAATTCTCGCATGTAGTACACGAGCTATGGAGCAAAAATTGAGGTGGCCCGTTTTATGGATATCTTTTCATAATTTATCCCTATGGATTTATGAAATTACATTCGCGTTTATTTGGGGTCGTCCGTAAATGAATCGGGGCTGAAACGAATGGAACTGGGTTTCCGAATAATTCTCGTAGGCAGTAGTACATGAGGTATGGAGCAAAAATTGAGGCGGCCAGTTTTATGGATATCTTCTAATAATTTATACCTATAGATTTATGAAATTGCGTTCGCGTTTTATTTGGGATCGTCCGTAAGTGAATCGGTGCTGAAACGAATGAAATTCGGTATCCGAATAATTCTCTAGGCGTAGACACGAGGTATTGAGCAAAAATTGAGGCAACCTGTTTTATGGATATCTTCTAATAATTTATACCTATGGATTTATGAAATTTCATTCGCGTTTATTTGGCATTCTCCGTAAGTGAATCGGGGCTGAAACGAATGAAACTGGGTTTCCGAATAATTCTCGTAGGCAGTAGAACACGAGGTATGGAGCAAAAATTGAGGCATCCCATTTTATTGATATCTTTTCATAATTTATCCCTATCGATTTATGAAATTGCTTTCGCGTTTATTTGGGGACGTCCGTAAGTGAATCGGGGCTGAAACGAATGGAACTGGGTTTCCGAATAATTCTCGTAGGCTGTAGTACACGAGGTATGGAGCAAAAATTAGGTGTCCCAATTTATCGATATATTTTCATAATTTATCCCTATGGATTTATGAATTGCATTCCGTTTATTTGGGGACGTCCGTATGTGAATCAGGTTTGAAACGAATGGAACTAGGTTTCCGAATAATTCTCGTAGGGAGTAGTACACAAGGTATGGTACAAAAATTGAGGCAGCCCGTTTTTGGATATCTTTTCATAATTTATCCTATGGATTTATGAAATTGCATTCGCGTTTATTTGTGGTCGTCCGTAGTGAATCGGGGCTGAAACGAATGGAACTAGGTTTCCGAATAATTCTCGTAGGCAGTAGTACACGAGGTATGTAGCAAAAATTGAGGCGACCCGTTTTATGGATATATTTTCATAATTTATCCCTATGTATTTATGAAATTACATTAGCGTTTATTTGGGGTCATCCGTAAATGAATCGGGGCTAAAACGAATGGACTGGGTTTCTGAATAATTCTCGTAGGCAGTAGCAGTACACGAGATATGGAGCAAAATTGAGGCAACCCGTTTTATGGATATCTTTTCATAATATATCCCTATAGATTTGAAATTACATTAATGTTTATTTGGGGTCGTCCGAAAGTGAAATGGGGCCGAAACGAATGGAACTCTGTATCTGAATAATTCTCGTAGACAGTATATACACGAGGTATGGTGCAAAAATTGAGGCAGCCCGTTTTATGGATATCTTTTCATAATTTATCCTATGGATTTATGAAATTGCATTCGCGTTTATTTGGGGTCGTCCGTAAGTGAATCGGGGCTGAAATGATTGAAACTAGTTTTTCGAATAATTCTCCTAGGTACACGAGGTATGGTGAAAAAATTGAGGCGGTCCGTTTTATGGATATCTTTTCATAATTTATCCCCATGGATTTATGAATTGTATTCGCGTTTATTTGGGGACGTCCGTAAGTGAATCGGGCTGAAACGAATGAAACTAGGTTTCCGAATAATTCTCGTAGGCAGTAGTACACGAGATATGGAGCAAAAACTGAGGCGGCCCGTTTTATGGATACTTTTCATAATTTATCCCTATGGATTTATGAAATTGCATTCGCGTTTATTTCGGGTCATCCGTAAGTGAATCGAGGCTGAAACGAATGAAACTAGGTTCCGAATAATTCGCATGTAGTACACGAGCTATGGAGCAAAAATTGAGGTGGCCCGTTTTATGGATATCTTTTCATAATTTATCCCTATGGATTTATGAAATTACATTCGCGTTTATTTGGGTCGTCCGTAAATGAATCGGGGCTGAACGAATGGAACTGGGTTTCCGAATAATTCTCGTAGGCAGTAGTAGTACATGAGGTATGGAGCAAAATTGAGGCGGCCAGTTTTATGGATACTTCTAATAATTTATACCTATAGATTTATGAAGCGTTCGCGTTTATTTGGGATCGTCCGTAAGTGAATCGGTGCTGAAACGAATGAAATTCGGTATCCGAATAATTCTCTAGGCGTAGACACGAGGTATTGAGCAAAAATTGAGGCAACCTGTTTTATGGATATCTTCTAATAATTTATACCTATGGATTATGAAATTTCATTCGCGTTTATTTGGCATTCTCCGTAAGTGAATCGGGGCTGAAACGAATGAAACTGGGTTTCCGAATAATTCTCGTAGGCAGTAGAACACGAGGTATGGAGCAAAAATTGAGGCATCCCATTTTATTGATACTTTTCATAATTTATCCCTATCGATTTATGAAATTGCTTTCGCGTTTATTTGGGGACGTCCGTAAGTGAATCGGGGCTGAAACGAATGGAACTGGGTTTCCGAATAATTCTCGTAGGCTGTAGTACACGAGGTATGGAGCAAAAATTAAGGTGTCCCAATTTATCGATATATTTTCATAATTTATCCCTATGGATTTATGAATTGCATTCGCGTTTATTTGGGGACGTCCGTATGTGAATCAGGTTTGAAACGAATGGAACTAGGTTTCCGAATAATTCTCGTAGGGAGTAGTACACAAGGTATGGTACAAAATTGAGGCAGCCCGTTTTATGGATATCTTTTCATAATTTATCCTATGGATTTATGAAATTGCATTCGCGTTTATTTGTGGTCGTCCGTAAGTGAATCGGGCTGAAACGAATGGAACTAGGTTTCCGAATAATTCTCGTAGGCATACTATACGAGATATGGTGAAAAATTTGAGGCGGCCCATTTTATGGATATTTCTTCATAATTTATCCCTATAATTATTGAAATTGCATTCGCGTTTATTTGGGGACGTCCGGAAGTGAATCGGGGCTGAAACGAATGGAACTAGGTTTCCGAATAATTCTCGTAGGCATTAGTAGTACACGAGGTATGGACCAAAAATTGAGGCAGCCTGTTTTATTCGATATCTTCTAAAAATTTCCCCTATAGATTTATGAAATTATATTCGCGTTTATTTGGGGTCGTCCGTAAGTGAATCGGGCTGAAACGAATGGAACTGGATTTCCGAATAATTCTCTAGGCGTAGTACACGAGGTATTGAGCAAAAATTGAAGCAACCCATTTTAGGATATCTTCTAATAATTTATCCCTATGGATTTATAAATTGCATTCGCGTTTATTTGGGGTCGTCCGTAAGTAAATCAGGGTTGAAACGAATGGAATAAGTTTCCGAATAATTTTTGTAGGCAGTAGTACACAAGGTGTGCAGCAAAAATTGAGGCGGCCCGTTTTATTGATATCTTTTCATAATTTATCCCTATGGATTTATGGAATTGCATTTGCGTTTATTTGGGGTCGTCCGAAAGTGAATCGGGGCTGAAACGAATGGGACTAGTTTCCGAATAATTCTCGTAGGCAATAGTACACGAGGTATGGCAAAAATTGAGGCGGCCCGTTTTATGGATATCTTTTCATAATTTATCCCTATGG